>NC_142522.1:23052953-23255453 GCF_964205215.1 Stylophora pistillata
AGCCATAGAGTATGACACGGCCTCACTAAGAGTACCAGCCGGTCCATTGAAAGCCGTCATCCACCACACAACTGCTAAGGAGGAAATCGATATGAAAGGCCAAAGAGTGACGCAAAGTAAATGCTTAATCCATAAGCGTGGTAAACATTCCACTAAGTAATGTAAAGTCTACTCGTCGAAGTCTCTTGACGAAAAGAAAACGCTGATGAAGGAGTAAAATGCTTGCTGGTCTCGTCTTAAGCGCCAAAAGCGTTTTTTTTTTAAATTTTCAGTCAGCAAAGCAAACAACGATAGTTGAATTTGAAAAGAGGCGATGATTTTACTTCCTGAAATTTTCTTTTAAGTCGAGAATTAGAAATTGTTAGAGCAACAAGGTCAGATAATCAATAAGAAAAATCCAGTTTCGATTTAGAGTAACTTTTCAGAGTAACTTCATGCTACAGTCTAGTTGAATCAAAGATAAAGATGGTTTTTGGATTTATTCATATTCTTCATACTAAACTTTCCCTACTTTTTGTCATTGCAGTAGAACCCGGCTAATTCCAACTCGCGTGAACTATGTACCATCTTACTTTTATGCAATGTTTTTTTTTACTGAGTAAAAGAAAATTTGACCTAATTAGAAAGACGCTTATCCTAGTAAACTTATTAGTTGTACGACTGGAGTGGATAGCTTTATTTGGTGTGTTTCTTTTTTTCCAAATTTCAGTGCTTCTAAAACGTGGTTCTTGTTTGCCCCTCGTCTTTTTTTTATATCTAAAGGAGATAGTAAATAATTCAGCGTCAGTCAACTTCAGCTAAAAAATTGGAAGCTGCTTCTTCAAGGCATGAAGTAATTTTTTAGTAGAAAAAGCGCATAGCTTTAAAACGCAGAGGCAAAGTGACGGTTGCTAACTGATCAAATCCAGCTGGTTAAAAAATATTTGATTTTGCCAGACTAGAAGTTAGGCAGGTTTCTTAAGCTGTAAAAATTGATGGGAATTTGAGTAAGAATGCAGTTTCAGCAAAATTACTTTTACTACACCCCTTTACTTTATTGAACAGGCAGAAAAGACAACCGTCCCTTATTGGTACTTTAAAATGTACACAATTTCTTTCGCGAAAGTATTTTACTCGCTTAAAATAAACTTGGAAGATCCACGCTACTTAGCTGTAATCGTGTTATTTAAGACGAAGTTTTAACATTTTCCCCTCGGGGTAGGTAGAACGTTTCCGCTCTTTCCCAAAAACCGGGGATTCTTAGAATTTCCGTGATATTAAACATATTTCGTAACTACATTTTTAACCATTTACTGTTCTATCGTTTCTTGCAGTTACTTAACATTTAAGTTAAGTAGAATGAATCGAAATTACTCGGAAATCAACAGTAATAGAAATTTGGATTTGTTCTGTCATTACGCATAAAATTTTGGAGAATTTCTACAAAAATTGCAAATAATAAGATAATCTTCAGTTTTTAATCATAACTATCAGCTCAACCGAATAGTCACAGCTATTACAATTTTTGGCAGCACCGTTTTAATGTTTCATTTAGTTAGAGTTGATCAGAGATCAACTTGAAGATTTTAAATGACATCAATAAGAACTATTGAAAAAGAGGTTGAATTTTATCGAGAGAATTTCCTTGAGAATAGCAGAAAAATAGTAAACTGCGGCCTGAAAAATTAAGAAGGAGTTATAAGGCCACAAGTTCAGTTCATCGATATTTTCGCGATCATGACTTAATGATTAAATCCTTACATCTAACAGTTACTTACCAAGTGCAGATGTGTGAAGGTAACAGCAAAAATAATGAGCTTAACTTGATAGCTCCTGACTATGGTTCAAAAGCTGATAATATTTTACATTTTACATTTTCACATTTATTTAGCGCAGACTTCTATGTGGATATATTCAGTCGCGCTTAACAGGTAAGGTTGAGATCGGACGTCAGTATTTTTATCAGGCGCCTCTAGCAGCCGCTGTGAGGCGTGAGTAGTCTAGTGGTCAGTGCGCTGGACTCTGGGTCGGTTGGCCCGGGTTCAAGTCCTGGCTGGGGCATGACGTTGTGTCCTTAAGCAAGACGCTTCACTCACATTGCTTTGTCTTCTCGGATAAGACGTAAAGCCGTAGATCCCGTCTCCTGCAGGGTTAGGGGTAGGAGATATAAATTTCCCATGCACGAGATTACTGTGTAGTGGATGTCCTCCCCGGGGTGGGATGGGTGGGAAGGTGAGATCGCTACATGGACTGATAACGTAATAGTTTTTAGTCCATGATTACTAATGGGCGTCTTATTTCATACCCTTGAAATTAGCATCATTTGAAAGAATCAGCTAATATTACAACTCATAGCCTAATTGAAAGTTATTTCATGACAAAGTTTCAAATAATTCAACGAGTTGCGAAAACACCTGTTACCATAATTAGTGGAGATTCAGACTATAACTACTTTTTTTCAAACTTTTCAAACTTATGTCGTAGTGGAAAGTTTATGTAAATTAATTTTTTGAGTTCCCCTTTTGCGAGATTCTACTCAGTACAAGAGCTTACTCGACTCTCTGGGACATGAAACAATTTTGGTAAGTAAGGTTTTACCATTTACCTGCCTAAGAATGAAGTAGAATTAGTTAAACTTGCAAGTCACCTTCATTCGAAATTGAGAATTACTATGGTTATGTAAATGAAGTTCTCCAGGAGTTGCCACCTAAAAATTTCAACAAATTTTAAGTTTGAGCGTCTTCTTACTCATTAGTGTGAATTGTGATTTCTGGCAGTATATTACATTGCTAAATTCAGTCTTGTTCGGATTGAAAAGAGATGAGCTCAACAATTTTCTACTGTCATCATCTGTGGGAACTCATTAGTCAAGATATTTTCTTTGAAAAAAATGAGAGACTGTTGCTAGTTCTACAGCTAGAAGAATGAGGAACGATTTATTTAGCGTGAAGCTCGGTTGTCTCACGATTTCGTGATTATTGCTCCGATTATTTTTTGCTTCTACACTCTCTTACCAAATATGGATAGATCAAGGATTCAGAAATAATGACGTGCCAAACATTGTAGCTAACTATGATTCAAAAGTTGATAACGTTATTGTTGTAAGTTAAGGGTATTCTTGAGGAACTCTTGTCTTATCTTATTTGTAAAGAATACCAAGTTAATCCACCTCCTTAAAAGCTTCAAACTAAGAAAATCACTGCAGGAACGACTGAATCAGCTAGGATTTTTCTTCATTCAGCTGAATCATAAGAAAAAAGCATTCAGGAACCAACCGAGTTTGCTTAACCCTTTCCTATCAATCTAAGCATACATGGGGTCAAATAAGACCCATAACTGTTGTTATTTGTTTCTTGCTGAAATTAAGAGACATTATGTAAGTGTGTACATTGCAAGGCTGTTTGATGTGACACTTATTGCAGCCTAAAACACCCACAATGATTCCCGATTTCCATTGCAGTGAACCGTTCATATAACAACAAATCCCAAAAATCCAGCATTCTGCTCCAAGAGCAACACTGGAAAAGTGTCTATCTTTCAAGATCAAAACTTGCTCAAGAAATCAAAATTTTGCATTCAAAACACACCTCAGGGGCAGATCTTGCTGTTTGGCTGGAAGATGCCTTCTCACTTTATCCGCTTGCCTTTGTTCCTCCTTTCGACGAAAGCTAGTGTCGCAAACACAACCTTTGCCTCGTTTATGACCGAAAAGAATTCTGGAAAATTCCACCACAACCCGAGAAGGCAACACCTCACATTTCCATTTTAGCAAGTAATTAGAATCGAGTCGGGCCACCCAGTCCTACCAGCAAAATATCACATCGATCGAGACTTTTGCCACTCAAAACTGGCCCAAAAAGCCTTGGTAGGTCCTGGTAGCCATCCACAGACGGGCCAGAGACACGACTTCACTTGTGAACTCGCCAAGCTTGCATGAAAGCATTTTGGCGGTCTACATGAAACCACCTCTCACCTCTGTTTTCTTTCAGAGGCTTGCCTCTACCCACACTCCAGCTTAATAATGCTGTCCTGAGGGCTTCTCATTTTTTTTGTGTAGAGGGAAAATGGCTCGAAAAACACTTATAAACGCGAGAAAACGAATCGAGTTGAACCATATCCTCTACTAACTATGATTTGAACGCATCCAAACACGAGCGGGGCATCTAGGTCACGTGACCCCAAATTCTGAGCCCACGGTGTCTCAAAACTGCAAATATTGTAAGGGATACTTCATATAAAGACAAACAAAGTGAGCTTAAGTTTTGTATGGCCAAATTATAAGGTTTTTTGCCGGACGGTAAAGAGTTCAGAACAAAGGAAAATTTGACGGGTATCCCTCTGGCTTTCCATTGTATTAAACAATAAGAAAAATTAGTTCAATGACTCGAGCCCGATGATTTTTCCAATTGGAGAGTCCAGTCATCAGCAGAAGTAAAATGAGGAGATGAACGTCATTCTTCTCGTTTCCATCTTCAATCCACTTCTTTTTAGCACAATACTGTGATTGTTAACAATTCGAACTCCTAATGAAGGAACCGAAAAATGGTTCGAGTTAGCGGAGGTTCGAGTTATCGGGACTGGTATTGAGTTTCCATTATCCTGTTAAGAATCATGGGAATCACGCTTTTACCAATTTTGCACAATCAACATTAATTTTCGTTTATGTAGTAATTCTCTTTATAGTAGCTTTTAGATATAACTTGTATATAGTATATATAACCTATATAGTATATAGTATATATTATATATTATATATTATATAGCATATATAACTTGTATATAGTATATCTTTTTGCATAACTTGCACTTATTGCAAAAAGATGTACATCGGCGAAACAGGCAGAAGACTAGGTGACCGATTCCGAGAACACCTTCGAGACGTGGAAAGGAATGACAAGGACACATCGAAACCAGTCGCTAGGCATTTTAATTTACCTAATCATTCTAAGCAACATATGGCAATCTGCGGTCTTTCCTTACACTTAGGTAGCACGGAAAGCCGTAAAAATCTTGAACAATAGCTCATCTTTCAAACCGGCAGTCTAAATCTCACAGGGATCAACGAACGCTTTTCATTCCACTAATTTATTCTTATTTTTCTCGTTGCCATGTTCCCATCAAGAACGTAGCTCCATTTTCTGCCTTTAAAAGCACACACAACCTAACATTCCTCTATTCGCTCCGACGAAGGGCTAACGCTCGAAACGTCAGCTTTTGTAATCGTTACGGTGGCCAATTTACCATTTCAACTTTGTTGATATATCCAAATTATTTTTGATAAGAATGCTTAGTTTAGGAAATTTGGCCAAATGTATTAGGTTTTCATGAATGTTATCACGTTCGTATCCAACGCGATTAAAGATTAGAAGATGTAGATCAGCTATGTTCTGATACCTTGAAGTTGATCTATCGACTATTTTCCATAAAGTGAGAGTTATTAAGGTCAATGTTAGCCTAAGGAAAGTAGTTCACAGGGGAGTCAAGTTAACTGAGTTCAAGTTAACTTGACTCCCCTGCTCATTTCATAACCGCAGTCAATTCTTTTCACCCGGCTCTGAAATATACCTGGTAAATTTCTGACAATTATTTATCCTTTTTAGACATCAAAGTTTCAATTGAAGGTAACGGTTTATGCACTAGTGTGTATTACAAACCTACACACTCGCATAATTACTTGTTATATTCGTCTTTGCATCCATCTCTCGTTAAGAATTCCATTCCTTTTTCTCAGTTTCTAAGACTTCGTCGTTTATGTAGTGATGACTCTGATTTCCACCACAAATCAGAGTCAATGTGCCAGTTTTTCGATAAACGTGGTTACCCTGTTTCTGTCGTTTAAGCGGGTTACCACCGCGCCCAACTTAATGACCGACATTCAGCACTACAAACGTCACATAAGGAAGATTCCGACCGCATTCCATTCACTCTCACGTTTCACCCTCACAACCACTCAGTTAAATCCATCATTCTTAAAAACTTTAAATTACTTCAAAACGATCCAGAGACAAGCACTATCTTTTCGCAGCCTCCGCATTTTTCATTCAAACGCGACAAAAACCTAGGCAATTTTTTGGTCAGAAGTTCTTTTCAGACTAATGACCAACCAGGCACTTTTACATGCGCTCGTGCACGATGCAAAACGTGTCCTTTCATTGACAACACTGATAAAATATCGGGACCTAAACGATCCATTAAGATCCCCGATCACTTCACGTGCACCTCCGCCAATGTAATCTATTGCATAACTTGCACTTATTGCAAAAAGATATACATCGGCGAAACAGGCAGAAGACTAGGTGACCGATTCCGAGAACACCTTCGAGACGTGGAAAGGAATGACAAGGACACATCGAAACCAGTCGCTAGGCATTTTAATTTACCTAATCATTCTAAGCAACATATGGCAATTTACGGTCTTTCCTTACACTTAGGTAGCACGGAAAGCCGTAAAAATCTTGAACAAAAGCTCATCTTTCAAACCGGCAGTCTAAATCCCACAGGGATCAACGAACGCTTTTCATTCCACTAATTTATTCTTATTTTTCTCGTTGCCATGTTCCCATCAAGAACGTAGCTCCATTTTCTGCCTTTAAAAGCACACACAACCCACAATTCCTCTATTCGCTCCGACGAAGGGCTAACGCTCAAAACGTCAGCTTTTGTAATCGTTACGGTGGCCAATTTACCATTTCAACTTTGTTGATATATCCAAATTACTTCGTTACCCCCACCGACGCAGCTCCAAACAGTTTCTTTCGAAACTATCAGCCTTTATTCATTTCTTGGCTAATTTTCTTGTTTGGTAAATAAAAACAACTCTTTAAAGTAGATGGATAATATGCCACTCGGCTCATTCCTCCCCCCTCTATTAACTCTGGCACAATCCTTTCCTTGTTTTTTTTAAATCGGGGACTTTGCAGAAATACTGTTCAATATGTTGTAAAACGTCAGAAACTTTGATTAAAAAACACATCCTTCGTTACAAAAACTTTCGTGGGTGAGGAAATTGAAGTAAAAGTCACATTTCGAATTTGCTTTGTTCGAATTCGTTACCTGTTTTCTACTTTCAACTACACTGAGCAGGAACGTCATTCCGCTACTAACGTTTAACGTCACTGAATACCTGTTTAAGGTAAAATAATGATGGTAATTGCAATCCCATAATACCTTCTACTCGAAGCTTCCGTCACTGAAATGTACGATACAGCGACATAGTCGATTCCTATATATACTTGCAACATGAGTTTCGAGTTATACACTCGTGCATCTCGCATAACACACATGCCGCGATCCGTCCGGGAACAGCATGGATGCAAGTTTATACTTTAATACCTAGACTTTTTAACCTTCATCGGTAATTAATGTCCTGAAATAGTTTTCGTTTTAATTGGTTGTTTTCTTTGAGATGGCGAACTTGATTTGCTGATGTAGCAAACTCGACATGTATACAGCGAACTTGAACGCAGCGAACTCGGCATGTAGCGAAACCGTCGTAAGCCAAATTCACATGAAAGTTTTTATTTAATCTTGTGAAAAAAGGTTTGATAGGTAGTCAGTATTCTCTCACAAAACACTAAGTCCTTAGTATAAATAAGGAGTTGTCCCTGTCTACGGAAAGTGACGTCCCAAGGGCTTCTCTTATTCGATATTTACGTGAATGATCTACCATCAGTTTTCAAGCACTGTTATCTGAAAGTTTTATTTTGACGACATTAAGGTTTACATTTTCTTGTGAATAATCCAAGTTTTAAAGTAATGGTGTGTGTATATAAGTATATAATTGTTGACGTTTTATATTATAAGTATATAATTCTCGACGTTTTATCATTATAGTGTTATGTTATTTATAGCCGCGGCACAATTTTTATTTCCTGGAAACAGATCCACTTTCGTCCCCGATGACAAGTGTTTCTGTAGGTTAATTATGCTCATTTGCGTCTGGTGCAGCTGGCTTTGATCATAATGATTGTTGCTCATCACTGCAAAGGACTCGGCCCGTTCAGTTTTCCATAAACTTCCCAGCCGCTTTCCAGGTTCCTTCCACACGCAGCAGCCCGCCGTCCAAATAGCTCGAGGAGTTGCAAGTGGTATATTTTTTAGTCTCACTGTAAATTTGTCCGTAAGGGGCGGCTTGGGTACGGCATTGAGGCCGTTTTCTGATCTGCCTGTCAGTAGGTAAAGGGTTCCCTGGCGGGTTGGGCTCCCACAGGTATTTTTAGCGTAATCTTTTATCTTTTTCTCAAAAACCTGCCAATCTCTGCCGTTTGATGCTGCGAACTGTGGTACAGCATTGGTAAGAGTGAAAGTAGCCCTCATGAAATCTGGGTCAAATGAGTTGATTCCCGAAGGATTCATATGGCCTCTGGTAAGTTCTGCATTGAACTTGCGTTGAGTCTCCGCGTTGGCTATTTTATAGGCATCGTCAACGCCAGGAACACCTATAATCATAGGTTACATTCTACGGATAAATTTTCACCTTTAAAATATTAAATCATATTCTGATGAATACGATGACGATGGTGGTGATATTTTGTCACCACTCTCCGAACCAAATGAACTGTTTGGGTATTTTTTTCTTTCGTTTTCTGAAGTTACGAAAGCATGAAACCCTCTGTCCACATTTCATTTCTCTTGAAAACATAGAGATTCTTTGCAGAAAAGGCGTCGTTAGGAACAAAAAAGCCTCAGAGAGGCCAGTCCCTCTACTGTAAAAACTGCGGGAAATATGCATATGTAAGAAGAGTATTCTAATGGCTTTCCCCACTTCCTTAGTGACCTTGCGTGTTTTGTAATAACGCAGGGCATACTCCAAGCCTCTCTATTTGTTATCGGTCTAAAAATAATTGTTGAATAGCCATTTACATACCTGGAGGATTATTCCAACCTTTACCGGGTCTCGAATGCTTGCCAAGGTTCTTTGCCTGCGTGGGTTTAACTTTGTAGGCTGAATAGAAAGCAGTGTTTGTGCATGGATCAAAGAGAGAAACAAAATAAGGTTCCGTTCCTTGCTGTATTTCTGTCCCTCGACCAACGTCAGGAAGGCCAACTGGGCGTTTCTCTCCAACGAAAAAAAAAAGAGCGGCAGGTCCACCCCAGAGAAATCTTTTCCCTTCATTTGGTGTTTCCTCTAAAGGGTAAGCATACATAATCGGTTACAAAATTGCAAAGCAAGGATTGATGATTCCTTGTGTGTCAATCGGGTCTTAAACTGATTTTTGTTTTTTGAAGCTTCATATATTCATTGTATCTGATTTATCATCACGGATTTATTACGAATCAACTTAACGGCCTGCTCCCAGTTGGCTTGTTAGCTCAATTGGTAGAGCGCTGCACTAGTATCGCAGAGGTCAGTGGTTCGAATCCCGTACAGGCCTGATTTTTTTCAGGTCTGATTTTCGCTATTGCATAAATAGCGCTCTCTACTGCGAGGATCGTGCATCATACGTATTTTTGAAGCTAATTGGTTAATTTTCTTCTAATGCCTTTTGTTGGAAGACTCATCAACAGCAAAAATCCGCGGATAAGAAGCTAAAATTTAAGAATCTGTAAGGCCAAAATTTACCAGTTTAGAACCTTCCACATAAGAACCATTCTAAGCTCATATTTCAGTACTAGTCATTTATTTTTAGAATGTAAAGTTCTTTTCCAAAAATATATTACAGTATATCACGTGAGATACAAGAAGGGCCAGAAAAACTAGCCAGGATAGTGGCAGTGCCATAAGATCACAATACTGTACTTTCAATACATCTATAGTTGTACAACATATCCAAATGTGTGCAGAAGTTATCCATGTAAAGCAGGGCATAATCAGGCTGGTATACGGCGCGGTACCACTCTCACAGCCACAAATAGAAGTTTCTTTATTCTTCGCAAAAAAATAAGAACCTGACTTAGAACCGAGGTAGTCTAATTTCACAGTAAACACCATTTATAAGAAACTACGGAGGCTAGCTTGAAACAAACTAGGTTCTTATACGTGGATTTTTATTCTAGCTTTTGTTAGTTGCAATGTATTGGTTTCTAACCACTGGGTAGTTCCTTCTCTGCGGCCTGTTCTGGCATTGCTATGATAAAATCTTCTCAAAGTGCTGGTAGTTGTTTACTTCTGCTTAGGGAAGCATGTTTTAAGCCAATTGGTGTGGGTTTAATCACCTTGGTGAACTGATAGAAGCAAAAAAAAGATTGAAAACTTTCTTTTCTAGACCACGTGGTGTCGTGCCCAGAACATACAGTCCACTCAAAGCTGACTCATAGCAAGACATTACAAGACGAATTTTGCCACGACCAGACATACCGCTTATAGTATATTAACGGCAACGAGTTCCTGGTTCCTTTTTTTTTTTGCCGTTTTAAAACGCTACGCAAAATCGACTCCCACGACCGTGATGCACATGAAAGGGAAGTGCGTAGCTTCGACCAGAGCACTCTGTAAAGACGAACTCAACAAACAGGCCACATAACTGAATATAATCGACGAAAAGAAGAATGTAGAAGTACCTTTTCCTTCGCAGAAACAACTTCATGAACGTCTAAATTAAGTGATAGACGCGGGAAACGAATGCTAACTCAACTCTTACGACAGACATGGCACAACTATCAGATATCATAAATTCACACACATCCTCTACAAAGTTCAAGATCCATTCAGTGCAGACAGACAGTCCACCTTCTGAGACACTCTTCTGTTTGTTTTTTGGGAGATCAGGTCTTAGCGATCAATTTCCAGACTAAGGAAGAGACTAATGGGTGAAGCCGATGCCATTACGGTTCAGCTATTAGTCACCTATCTCTTGACCAAAGTTCAAGATCTGAACAGCGCAGCAAGACAGTCCAGTTTCCGAAACAGTTTTCACACTCTTCTCTTTTGTTTTCTGTTGGACCTAGTCTTAGCATCCCAGATCAAGACTGAGAGAGAGATTATTATGGGTGAAGCCAACTCAATTACAGGTAAACTATAAGTCACCTATCTGTTGTACAAGGATCCATTCAGTACACACTATTCTCTTTGTTTTTTGGTGGACCAAGTCTCAACGTCCAAGATCAAGACTGAAGATGAGAATTTGAGAGTGAAGCCAATTTTATTGTGTGTATAAATTGAGTGTATTTACCAGTGGAGTTACTTTTCGGGAATGCGGTAACAGGTAAGACTAAGATAGCAATGGCGAAATACCAAACGGTTGTGGTCTTCATCTTGCAGGGTTCAGTTGTCGAATGTAGGATCTAAATGAAATGACATGAGTGAAAAAATATCATGAATATTAACTGTCTAAACGGTCTTTTTCTTCAATACTGTAGTGGAGTATTTAGTTGGTAAATCATACAGCAGTATGATTCAACGATTCATTTGTATCTGGGTAGTTATGCTTTGAACTGGAAGTCTGAAGTTATTTGGGTTTTAGCTATTACGATTTGATCCCTGATGTTGACTGACTCAGCTGTCTTTCATTCGTGCTTAGTTCGTATGCTGTTCCTGCCTTAGATCCACACTCAAGTTCTTTTTCTGGCTTTCGCAGTCAAATATTGGCTGTTAGATCTGAAACGTCAAGTATGATGTCTTTCACTCGTGAAATTCTCGCGAAATTAAGTCAGGATTCCAATAAAGTCTGTTGCAAGTGTATACTCTTATGAAAATTTTAACCTTCTACAAGGAAATGATAGGTTTTTTGCAAAATGAACGTTAATTTTCATATATTTTTTCCCTTTTCAACCATTTTAAACGAAGGTTTTAATTGCTTGGGCATATAGCATTAAGAGAAAGAACTGAATATTAAATATTTGAAATGATTTAAAGTAACACATGGAACTGCACAGAAGCAGAGCCGTTCTTTCGTGTTTTTGATGGTAGAGACCTTCCAATGGAGTTTTTGATCTCGCTATGGCGCTCATTTGCCAACATACCTGTCCAGTCAGTTTGGTTAGGAAAAATGTGACTATGAATTATTTTTATTTCTGAGTAAACTTGTGGTAAATTACCTGAGTTGAAATCAAAGCTTGTTTTCCCATCGATTGTTTTATTGATATCTTCTAACGTGAATGACGAGGACGTCTGTGAGAAGTTTTATTGATGAATTTGTCAATGAATGGAAACGTATGAACTTATTAAACAACATCAGCATAAGCACAACCCTGGAGTGGAAATAAGGAAGCCAGATTTTCACAACAATTGCACATCATCGAAATAGGCTCTATTTGATATATGAACGAGCAATTAAAAAAAGTCTCCTCGATCGTTTTGAAATGTCTTTCGTAAATTAATATAAGTCGTAGTTTCACTGATATCGTTGGAGCTCTTTCTCTGCACTTTATTTTCATTTAGTGCAGGTTTGAAAAGAGAAATTGTCCAATTCGCCGGGAGATGTGAAAGTTCCACCATATAGTACTCATTTGCAACAGCCGCAATTAGTTTGACATAAAAACTGAGGAATAAAGGGGAAAAGTTTCTGAAGAAACTGTGGTGCTACGTCGATGGGGGAGTGCAACAAGGTAATTTGGGTTTTATCAACTGAGTTAATAATGTAGATTGGCCACATTAAATAGTTTAAAAGCTGACGTTTCAAATGTTAGCCGTTCGTCAGAGCGAAAGCTGAGGGTAGAGGTGGTATTCCTTAAAATATAGTACGCGAAGAAAAGTTAGCAAAATACAATTTCAAAAGCAGACTTTCTTCGTAATGCAACTTATCTGAAATGTGGTAGGGGAAGTGAGGTAGTAGTACAAAACAAGCCAACCGATTTTGCTTTAAAATTCAAATAAATATAAATATTTCGTAATTTGCGAAGTCATGCAACCCTTATTTACTTACCTAGAAGGAATATGATGTGAACACAGTAGTAACAGAAAGTCAAACAGCCGTGCTGTAGCTCGAAGCGTGAGTTCAAGTCAAAATATTGTAAATGCTTGCGACAGACAATAATTCCATTGGTCAATATAGTGATTCTTAATGCATGACTCTGAAATTTGATTATGAAAATTGCATCAAATTATTCCACCTGCTTTAGGAACTCATTAGAAGGTCATTTATTTGAATTAAAGAAATGAGGAATGTATTATTCTGGCAACAGCCTATTGACGAAAAGAATTGTTATACTATTTCGCAGTTTCAAAGATTGTTGAATCAGCAGCAATTGCGTTTATTTAATTTTTCTGAAGCATTTTAATAGATTTTCATAAATTATTGATGTTCATTGTTCTAATTTCTATTCAAACGAAGAACAATAAACCTTTGAACTATTGGCAGAAGCTAAATCTTTTTGTTACTTTGATAGTCATCCTTTTCAATATCAGTACCAACGTATACTAGAAAACGTCGTATCAAGGAAAAGGAATATAAAAAGTTATATATCTAGACAGGTGTACCATTGTTTCTCCTTATAAGTGCACCGATTTTCGCGATAAATGCACGATTTTTCATTCCTCTTATTTTGCTATCAGAGAAAATCCCTTTTTCTTTCGAAAAGGTTCTCCAAAAATACGATAAACCGCAAATCAGTTTCGAATTGATTGCTCCGAGTAAAAACTAAATTCAAACACTAGAGTTAAAACCACCTTAGAGGACAATGTTGGAGACTTCTATTGTGCGTGAAATCTTGAACATCTGAGCTAAACGGTTATCTATGAATTTGCGTGAACACTTTTAAAAGGTCAGTCACCAGGTTCTAAGATCAACCGGTACCTGTTTACTACCAGATTAGTCAGGAAATGAGGGCGGAGCTTGTGTAAGGCTCTGAAGGAGATTCCAAATGGGCCGTAAATATTCTTAAATATGTTTTTAAGCGCCAAAAGCGTTTTTTTTATAATTCAGTCATCAAAGCAAGCAACGATAGCTGAATCTGATGAAAGGCGATGATCTTACATAGTTTCTGAAATTTTCGAGAATTGGAAAATTTTGGGGCTAGTCGGAGTTACGGGATTCGTGTTGAATTTCTTTTATCTTGTCAAGAATCAACAACGAGTCACGTTTTTACCATTCTTGCACAATAAACCGTGACAGTCATTTTCGTTCATCGGGTAATTGCTTTTCATAGTAGCTTTTTTATGAAACGTTTTGTTTGAGAAATTTGGCTAAATGTATTACGTTTTCATGAATGTTATCACGTTCGTATCGAACGCAGTTAAAGTTTAGAACAAGTACATCAGCTATATCCTGAAACCTTGAAGTTGATCGATCGACGATTTTCCTTAAAAGGCGAGTTATTTTGACAATTTTAGCCTATGGAAAGTAACAATAGTTTGATTTCACAGGGGGTCGAGTTAACCGAGTTCGAGTTAGCTGACGGTAGATTACTGGGAAAATGGGGTCAAACCCAAGGGGATATCGTATTATGTTGAGTTTATAAGGGGTCGAGTTAACTGAGCTGGAAAAATGAGGTCAAACCCAGGGTGATACGGTATTTCGTCGAGTTCATAGGGGGTAGAGTCAATTGAGTTCAAGCTAGCTGATTTACGGTTTATAACTTAATTTTTGATAAAAAATAACTTTCAAAACAAAATAATGCTTCCTCTTAAAGATAATAGCTCATGTTACTTGTTCAAACTCATGTTACTTGATCAAACCCAGGGGGATATCGTATTATGTTGAGTTTATAGAGGGGTAGAGTTAACTGAGTTCCAGTTAGCTTATTGTTGATGACTGGAAAAATGAGGTCAAACCCAGGGTGATAAGGTATTTCTTTTTGATCTAGTCGTTTCCATGCTTTTTTACTTATAAACCAAAACCTCTCTAAATTTGGAAATTATGTCGTTAACTTTAGTTATCCATTTGTCTCTGTACATTTGAATAAATATCCATCTACATTGGTTTAATTTATGGTTCATAACTTGATTTTTGGTAAAAAAATATCCTTGAAAACAAAATCGTGTTTCCTCTTAAAGAGAATAGCTCATGTTACTTATTTTTTCCAATCAAAGTAAACTCCTGAAGAAGTGACCAAAAGTTACAAACTAAACAATATGGTAGAGAAATATGTTTTTCGTCTTGTCACGAGCTGATTGACAACCTAGCTTTTATACCATGGCTTTTTACCATTTTTCGCGTAATGGGCGTATCAAAGAACGCTGCAAGACGAGCATAACTTATTTAACCTTTTATGCCTGTACATCTGTAAGAAACTGTATTGCACTCTCTTACGACAAAGATTGTGGGAACTGGGTTATTTCCCTGACACAATAATTATGAAGTGTACTTATTTCAGTATTCTTTGTTGACTGAGTAATTACATTAATTCTAAGCTGAGCTTTTCCTTTCCAAATAAATTCCATGTGAAGTCTCACATAGAGTAAAGCAGAGATATTTGTGCTGACATAATGTATTCTAAGCAGTATAAAGCCCACTGAACTTTATCGAGAGCCGTTTTTCCATGAAAGGACATGAAAACTGGTAGTGGAAAAATTATCCAGCCTAAAACTTCCATGAAATTCATATTCGATATTGACTCACCAAGTATAGAGAAAACAAGGATCAACAACGGTAAGAATCTAAACCTCGCTAGCCTCTAATGATAATTCAAAATGTGGAAAATGTTGCTTGTGAAACAAATTTTAAGGTCATAATCCAATATCGATCTCTTATTTTATCCCTACAAAATAACCTTTATTTTCAGTTAAAAGTAGTATTAAGTTATCCCATTAACTTTTAACTTTAAACTGAGAAAATTTGGCAATGTTTTTCAACTCATGATTTAAAAAAAGTAAACAAATCCCATTTAACAGTTTCACAGATTTAGTTTCAGAGAAATTGTGATTTTACAGTGTGGTGATGAGGAGGAGGAAGAAGAGTTATCTCTAATTTGTTTAGCTTTTACCAAACTGGTGCCTAATTCCAAATAAATTGGATAATAAGATAATATATTTGTTTTCAATAGACAGTACACCTTCAGATAAAAACTCAACATCCTGTAAATTTCTGGTTTTACGTTTTGAATACAACTCTTATCCTCTAGCCTTTGGCATTTAATTACTGTTTGCAAAATTTACTTTGTTGTTTTCAATACAATGGAATTTCGCAGGCTCTTGAAAATACTGGTCAATGTAACATGAAGACCAAAGAGTTCGGGTGATAGCCCTTTTCCTGGGCAGTACGAATAAGTCAGTAAAACAGCTCTTCAAGTAATGCGCTTTTTCTAGCTCTAGCATGAAGATGTGAGTGCTCGGTTACAGAACGAAGAAAGGTAACGAAATTGAATTGTCCTCCTGAAGTCTCAATTGAGTTTTAAAAATTTTTTTTTTTATTTTTCTGCATATAATTTGGCTCCCCATCCAAAACGTGTGTTGTTTCCACATTTGTAAAATGTGGAAACAACCCAAAATACTGTATCCACTATAACTGAACAAGACAGATGAAAATTACTTGTCTGAATATGAGTTTCTGAAAGGAAAATTATCATTCGCTCATTTTTACTACTACGGCCATTTTACCAATTCCCGGTTCGCTTCGTCTTCGTTCTTTCTTTCCTCTATAACATTTATTTGCCATGATAAACAATTAACTTTCCTTCGGACTAAGAAAGATATCGAGAACCAAAGAGCAACATAAATACGATAATAATAATTGATATATATCTTATTAGACATTTTGATGTGTAGTATCGCTGAGTATTTTTACGAGTTGTGCTGTATTTTGACGAGCCCGTAGGGCGAATCAAAATACAAATAACGAGTAAAAATACTCAGCGATACTACACAACAAAACGTCTAATAACTTATTTATTATCCAACACGCCAAACTGTTATTTCAGTGCGGGCGAGTTTCGCGGATATTTATTTACGGGGAGTGCTTGACTGAAGTATGCGAGGCGGAACGGAATTGGCGGGTTGTCGTGTTGCTGTGTCTATTTTCTTCAATAAATGAAGAAATTTCCAGGTCGTCTAGCTGTTTTTCTTCGTTCGATTCATCTAATAAACTTGGATGTATATTTGGCAGCCATTCTGACTCTTCGTCGTCGGAAATATAACTCAAATTGTCCGCCATTTTTTTTTTCCTAACTACAATTCAATTCTTCGCTTGCGCGATGCGAGAAAACCTGTTTAACCGGTACTCTAGAGTACGAATACTTCGTGATATTTGAACTCGTCTATGGCGTTATTTGTGCTCTACGAAGTGTAGTTTGATAATAATATACAGTATTTATAGAGCGCTAATTCCCAATGATCCAAAAGCGCTTTACATGATAGAAATAACATAAGAAATATCCCACAAAATAAAACTACAACTACAAAATTACATTATCATCCGATAAGAAAACATAATCATTCTATACAAAAACATCACAACAAACTTTAAAAAGCCAAGACTAAAGCTTAGATTTAAAAGAAGAAAGGGAATTACAAGATCTAAGTTCGAATGGAAGTGCATTACAAACGGAGGGTGCGGCAATAGCGAAAGACCGGCCACCATAAGTTTTAAGATTAAATTTAGGTGTAGAAAGTAAAAATTGATTCGAGGATCTAATAAATCTGCAAGGTGTACAAGGCTTAATGAGATCAGTGATATAGCTAAGTGCAGCACCATGTGCCTTAAATGTGATCACCGCAATTTTGAAAGTTGTCCTTTGTTCAATAGGAAGCCAATGAAGTCGAATAAGCAACAGCGTAATATGTTCATATCTACTGGTAAGGTTAATAAGCCTAGCAGCACTATTTAGGACACTTTGCAAACGTTTCAAGATACATTTAGGCTGACCGTAGAGCAATGAGTTACAATAGTCGATCCTTGCAGTAACAAAGGCATGAATTAGAGTTTTGCATGTATCATGAGAAAGAAACTTGCGAATCTTAAAACAAAATAATGAGAATTCATCACGGTGTGGTAGTCAAGAAGCCAACTTAATTACAATCATTTTAAGAAGATTAAAAGCTTAAAGAATTCTCATATGAAAACAGCTGTTTTCCCTGAAAACCTACCGAATACCTGTTGTACTCCTCAATACCAAGGTTTTAAGCTATCAAACCTTTCATTTAATCACGAACAAAAATGAATCCAAAGATAAACATAAAATAATAACACATGAAAGTTTGCTATTGGAAGAGTTAAAATGATGATAACGATTTGAATGCAAAAATCTTAACGAATAAAAATTTCTATCCTAAATATTTAGTTTCTAGTATGAAAAAATCCATTTTCTTAATTTATTTAGAATTAGTTGCCAGTATCGTAAACTCTAATCTATAGTGTATAGTTCTAGTCTATCAAAGACTAGAGATGTATTGCGTATTGAAAAAAATTTATTCTGGTATTATCCAATTTATTTGGAATTAGGCACCAGTTTGGTAAAAGCTAAACAAATCATAGATAACTCTTCCTCCTCATCACCGCACTGATTCAGATTTTCTTTTAGTTAAGTTTCATATCAGTTCTTTATGATAAAGGAGGCGCACTTTTTTTGCAGCCCACAATCTGTTCCTATCGTCACCGTAAATGTCTGTTTAGATTTATTATTTTGTTGTAATATTGTTCGCAACTTTTCGACAATTTGCATTTCCTGGGAAGAGATTCGCGGCTGTTTTTTATGATGGTGCTTTCAGGGGCCTCTCAAGGTCAAACACGCTCAATTCTGTCTGGTGTAACTTTTGGCATAAGCACAACCATAAAGTGGAAATAAGGAAGCCAAATTTTCCCAACTATTGCACATTATCAAAATAGGCTCTATTTGATAGTGGAACGTATTTGAATGACCAATTCAATTAAAGTTTCCTCGTTTTCAAATGTCTTTTCTTGAATTGATATAAATCGTAGTTTGACTGATGTCGTGGGAACTCTTTCTCTGCACTTTGTTTTTAGTACAGGTGTGAAAAGAGAAAATGTCCAATTCGCCGAGAGATGTAAAAGTTCCACCACATACTACTGGTTTGTAACCGCCGTAATCAGTGTGACATGAAAACTGAGGAATAAAGGGGAAATGTTTCTAAAGAAACTGTGGTGCTGTGTCTATGGGGGATTATAACAAGGTATTTTGGGTTTTATCAACTGAGTTAACAATGTAAATAGTTTAAAAGCTGACGTTTCGAATGTTAGCCATCCGACTTTGCTTTAAAATTCAAATAAATGTAAATATTTCGTAATTGGCGGAGTCATGCACCCCTTGGTTACTTACCTAGAGGAAATATGATGCGAACACAGCAGTAACGGAAAGTCAAACAGTTGTGCTGTAGCTCGAAGCAAGAGTTCAAGTCAAAATATTGCATATGCTTGCGACAGACAATAATTCCATCGGTCAATGTAGAGATTCTTAATGCAAGAAATTGCTTGTGAAAATTGTATCAAATTATTCCACCTGCTTGACGAACTCATTACAAAATCAATTATTTGCATTAGGGAAATGAGGAATATATTTTTCTGGCAACAGCTTATTGACTAAGAGAATTGTTATACTATTTCGCAGTTTCATAGATTTTTGATTTAGCAGCAACTGCGTCGATTTAATTTTTCTGAAGGATCTTAATGGATTTTCATAAATTATCGATGTTTATTGTTCTAATTTCTATTCAAGCAAAGAACAATAAACCTTTGAACTATTGGCAGAAGCTAAATATTTTTGCTACTTTGATTTTCATCCTTTTCGATATTGGTACCAACGTATACTCTGAGAAACGAACGTATCAAGGAAAAGGAATTGAATATAAAAAGATTTTAAATCTAGATTGGAGTACTATTGTTTCTTCCCATAAGTGCACTGATTTGCGCGATAAATGCCCGCTCTTTCGTTCCTCTTATTTTGCTATTAGAGAAAATCCCTTTTTCTTTCGAAAACGTTCTCAGAAAGTACGATAAACCGCAAATCAGTTTCGAATTGATTGCTCTGAGTAAAACCTAAATCCCAACACGAGTTAAAACCACCTTAGAGGACAATAGAGGAGACTTCTATTGTGCGTGAAATCTTGAACATGTCAGCTAAACGGATATCTATGAATTTGTGTGAACACTTTTAAAAGGTCAGTCACCAGGTTCTAAGATCAACGGGTACCTGTTACCATCAGATTAGTCAGGAAATTGGGGTGGACCTTGTGTTAGGCTCTGAAGTAGATTTCAAATGGGCAGTGAATATTCTTAAAAAATGTTTTTAAGAAAAGCATGGCTAAGACGATACCACAAAGGTTGGGTCGTTTGGGGTGACCGTCTCGGTTCTCCCCCATCCTAGCTAGTCAGGAAATTGGGGTGGACCTTGTGTTAGGCTCTGAAGTAGATTTCAAATGGGCAGTGAATATTCTTAAAAAATGTTTTTAAGAAAAGCATGGCTTAGACGATACCACAAAGGTTGGGTCGTTTGGGGTGACCGTCTCGGTTCTCCCCCATCCTAGCATTAGCACTGCACTGATGAGGCCCAGAAGGCCGAAACAGTACTGTCTGCAGTTAGTTATATATATATATATTATATATATATATATATAGTTATATATATATATATATATATATATATATATATATATAAGCGCCAAAAGGGTTTATATATATATTTAGTATAATTTCAGAGCTGAGCAAAGAGTTTCCAGCAATCTGATTGGTCGAGCGGTTCCTTATATGACGCTATATAAACTGCTCCACGCGGCTTATATAAAATGTTGAAATAAAATGTTAATAAATGTTACTAAAATGTTATGATTTTAGAAATTTCTCTGTTGCTCAGCCCTGAAATTATACTAAAACAATTATTCGCCTCAGGTTCGGTGAATATTGTCGAATAGTCCCCTCGGCTTCGTCTCGGGGATTATTCGACGATATTCACCTCGCCTTCGGCGAATAAAATGTTAAATATATATATATATATATATATATATAAATGTAAAAATGTAAAAAACCTTATCTTTGAATCGCAGAGTGCTCTACAATCATATGGAGCTTTGTAAACGATTATTTAGGAAAATAAAAATTAAAACTTGATACTACAGATCTGTTTCGAAAGGAAAAGTCCTCTCTCGTCAGGTGGATAAGGCACTAGTTGACTAACGGACCTTTTAAGTAGGTGGTTTGAGCAGCCTTATCAGATATTTAGATGAGTGCCGGCACGCACTCGCCAGTTCGTTCCTTTTGTTTAGGGTACCCGCCCCTGTTCTGCATATGATAAAGAATTTTTCAGCTATGCAAAGATTGCATCTCTTCGTGGTATTTGAGTACGGCCTGGCACGAGCTATTATTTTCCAGGTCACGGAAAACTCCGTTTCAGCATCCTTTAGGGACCAGATATATTTGCTCAACTCTGTTGCGTTCCTTTTGTTCTCGTGTCTAAATGAAGCTGTATGATTTCTAAATCTTGTTTTAAATTGGTTCGCAGTAAGGCCGACGTACGTTTGGGTTCCCAAGGGACTTTCAACTGTGGCCTGGTAGACCACATTTTGAATTAGGCAATTGCCACGTAACGGGCAAGAGTGTTTGTCTCTACAATTGCATGATTTTTCTTGCGATTGGGAATTATTTGCGAGGGCGGACTTATTGTGGGCGTCGATTTTTCTTTCTAAATTTGGCATGCACGAATAGCTTACTTTCAAAGTGTTCCTATTAAAAATCTTTCTTAGTGAGTGCCCTGGCGGAAAGGATTCTTTTACGACGATTCTTTTACAACCAATTTAAAACAAGATTTAGAAATCATACAGCTTCATTTAGACACGAGAACAAAAGGAACGCAACAGAGTTGAGCAAATATATCTGGTCCCTAAAGGATGCTGAAACGGAGTTTTCCGTGACCTGGAAAATAATAGCTCGTGCCAGGCCGTACTCAAATACCACGAAGAGATGCAATCTTTGCATAGCTGAAAAATTCTTTATCATATGCAGAACAGGGGCGGGTACCCTAAACAAAAGGAACGAACTGGCGAGTGCGTGCCGGCACTCATCTAAATATCTGATAAGGCTGCTCAAACCACCTACTTAAAAGGTCCGTTAGTCAACTAGTGCCTTATCCACCTGACGAGAGAGGACTTTTCCTTTCGAAACAGATCTGTAGTGTCAAGTTTTAATTTTTATTTTCCTAAATAATCGTTTATATATATTTCAGTCAGCAAAGCAAACGATGATAGCTGAATTTGAAAAAAAGGCGATGATTTTCCATAGTTTCTGACATTTTCGAGAATTGGAAATTTTTGGGCTAGTCCGAGTTATCGGGATTGGTGTTGAATTTCTATTATCTTGTGAAGAATCAACAACGAATCACGTTTTTTCCATTCTTGCACAATCAACAGTCATCTTTCATTTGGTAATTGCTTTTTATAGTAGCTTTTTTATAAAACGTTTTGTTTGAGAAATTTGGCTAAATGTATTACGTTTTCATGAATGTTATCACGTTCGTATCCAACGCGATTAAAGTTTAGAACAAGTACATCAGCTATATTCTGATACCTTGAAGTTGATCGATCGACGATTTTCCTTAAAAGGCCAGTTATTATGATAAATTTTAGCTTACGGAAAGTAACAATAGTTTGAGTTCACAGGGGGTCGAGTGAACCGAGTTCAAGTTAGCTGATGGTAGATGACTGGAAATATGGGGTCAAACTAAGGGGGATATCGGATTATGTTGAGTTTTTAGGGGGTCGGGTTAACTGAGTTCCATTTAGCTGATTGTTGATGAATGCAAAAATGGGTTCAAACCCAGGGGGATAACACAGTTTGTGCGCGTTTGCGGGGAGTTCGAGTTAACCGAGTTCAAGTTAGCGGGGTTCCAATGTACATTTTTTTATGTAAAAATTGCTTCATTGTTACCATTATTATTATTATTATTATTTTTTATTATGATTATCCAGTGTTCCGCCATAGACAAGCAATCCTCATACTATTAAGGAGACGCATAAACAAGAACAAAAGAGACTGGGAAACTGTCCTGTAGGTTTACCACTTTATGTCTTGTCTAATTTTCTTGTTTTGTTTAATAAAACAATTCTTCAAAGTAGCTCGTTCCTCAATCCCTTGTTTTTTTTTTTTTACAGCGACCTAGTTGATTCTATATATACTTGCAACACGAGTTTCAAACTACGCACTCACGCAACTTGCATAACACACATGCCACGATCCGTCCAGGAACAACATGGATTTAAATGTATACTTTTATACCTAGACTATTAAACCTCATCGGTAAAATTCATATTCATGTAAATCTTGCTAGTTCTTTTAAGTTTACGCTTAAGTTTATAACTCGAGAGTAAGTCCTCGTATAAATAAGGAATTGTCATAGCCCCCCCCCCCCCTACGGAAAGCAATGTCCCAAGGGCATTTCTTATTCTGTTTCTGCGTGAACGCTCCATCACCCGTTTTCAGAGACTGTTGTGTATGAAAGCTTTATTTCGACGACATTGAAGTGTACTTTGTAAATAGTGCAAGCTCTGAACTTAATGGTGTTCTCCAGTGAATAGGGTTTTGGGTTTGGGTTTGTGAATAGGGTTTTTGGGTTTGGGTTTTGGGTCTCCTAGGGTTTTGGGTGAGTAATCTCTTAAAACCAGGTAAGACAAACTTTATGCTCCACAGAAATCGTCGGCTGCTTTCCCAGATCCCTGTTTTTCGTATGTCGCCGCTCAGGAAGTGCTTCCTACCTGCAAAAGTAGTCAAAGATTTTGGCGTTACGTTTGATCCAAACCTAGCATATTAAGATCACATCCCTAAAACTGTTTTGATCCCAATGTCTAGCCAACCTTAAATCAGCAGTATCAGGCATATGTTTGATAGAAAGATCCTAATGATAACAACTAACACCCAAGTATTCGATAAATTGTTTCAATGTTCGTCCGTTCGGTCGAACACAACAAGCACTTACCTTCTCAGGCTTCAAGCTTTGCAAGACTTCGCCACCCAGGTAATCAGCGATATCTGGCAGTTTTATCGCGTGAATGCAGTTTTGAAAGAGTGTCGGTGGCTTGCAGTCAAATCACAACTGCACTTTTGCAACGTCGTGCGTGATTTGAAATGTATGATTAGTCTAGCGCTCGCGTACCTTTTCCCCCTTTTTTTCAACACAAGGAGAGGGACTTTATTTGAATTCATGCCTTGTATCTACCCTACTTTTGAAGAGCCCTGTAGAATAAAGGACCTTTTATATTGAATAGCCTTGATCCAAAAATTATGCTAATCTCTCCATACTTTTTAAAATAATCCAAGAATATACCCGCGCGAATTTTTTTCTTCATATTAAAGTTAGCACAGTTTTCAGTTATTTTTTTGTATTTCATCGTATTTCATTGTATTTTTGTGGTATTTGTAAAGTACTACCCGACTAATCTAATTCCCTTTTATTTTATTTATTTATTTATTTTTTGTTGACTCACAAGCTTTTCACTGGCCCACAAGCTAACCGGTTTGATACGAACTTCACTAAAATTACTGGATTTGTTTTTGCCATCGTTATAGTCCATTTTTTCAGGTTTTTGATCGGGTTTTTGGTTTTAGACAGGTTCGTGTAAAAGTGTCCAGGTTTAAGAATTGACCAGGCTCGACTACCTTTTTCATTATGGGAACACTTAGAAACTATGCTGCAAAAGGGGTTAGCCTTCGCTGTGACTCAATCCAAGTTAGCGAGAAATCAGGGGTCGTGTAAAAATACTTCAGAACCTTGCAAGTATATGTACATTTATCAGCAGACCTCTTTGAGCCCAAAAAGTAAATTGTACGTGTCATGCTTGAATTTGGAGGGCAGTGTGGTATGACAGTGTAGGGTTCGAGATACAATGAATATATGAAGTTCATATATTTTGAACTGCGGTATTCGATACGTATGATGCACGATCCTCGCAGTAGATAGCGCTATTTATGCAATAGCGAAAATCAGACCTAAAAAAAATCAGGCCTGTACGGGATTCGAACTACTGACCTCTGCCATACTAGTGCAGCGCTCTACCAATTTAGCTAACAAGCCAACTGGGTGCAGGCCGTTAAGTTGATTCGTAATAAACCCGTGAAAGTGATAAATGAGATACAAGGAATATATGAAGTTCATATATTTTGAACTGCGGTATTAGATACGTATGATGCACGATCCTCGCAGTAGATAGCGCTATTTATGCAATAACGAAAATCAGACCTGAAAAAAAATCAATTGGTAGAGCGCTGCACTAGTATCGCAGAGGTCAGTGGTTCGAATCCCGTACAGGCCTGATTTTTTTCAGGTCCGATTTTCGCTATTGCTTAAATAGCGCTATCTACTGCGAGGATCGTGTATCATACGTAAGTGTAGGTTCGTTTGTACGCGTTGAGATATGTAAACTGTTGAGTTCATTTTCTCTCTAAAAAAAAAAAAATCAACCGCTATGTTTTCGTCTATGTGTTCGTTTTATAACTAACGAATATGTTGTTTCTAAAATTATTGCGATTCCGGCATGATTCTGGCTTTCCTACAGGCTAAATAAATAAGCGGCGAGAAAGTAATTAGGTTACGCTGTGTTTTCGCCAATTGAAACTTCTTCATAATTCCTGACTCTTTCAAAATTGTTCGGTAACAATGTAAGAAAATTAGAGATTAATTACAAATTTATGGATGGAACTCTGTTCATTTCCGTCAATAGCTAGGTACTAAGGTCACTTCGTCTCCTTACCATGTCCTCCGAAGTCACGTATCTCCCTAGCTGAGTGACCTTGCCTAAAAATTAATGCTCGCATATTGACAGAAAAAGTATTGGATTATTTCATTGACGTTTTCCTAAACAAGCTGCTGTGGTGTGTTTCTTGATTGTAAAGATCCCTATTGTGGGGTCTGATTAAGTTTATCATCATTTTGATCAACACACAGTGAGTTTTCTCGCAATTTTTAATGGAAAAGCGTTAGCCTTATGGATACCTTTAATCTAAATAAGGCTTTTGAATTTTAAGTTATCATGCTTAAAAGTATCTTAAACATCCAATTCCTGAAGGGATAATGGTTTTTCTCCACCTATTTCTCGAAGGAAATTCAGCTCACGTAACATTGCATTCAAGAAAACAGGAGTAAGACGGTCTTCTTCGCCAACTTCAAAATTTGCATTTACAAATTTCTCTGTTGAACTTTCATCGAAACGCCTGTTTTCTTGAAACCAGTCTTTCTCGTAGACGTTGTCCATTGGATTTTGAACCTTAGTTTTTGCCAACTCAGGATACAGCATACTGCACGGTAGCATGGCTATTGCAAGGTTATTAGGATCCACTTGACTTAGGAACCCCATATATTCTCGGAGTGCTTCACTCACTTCATTCTTTTGAAGTTCTTTAACTTTTTTTTCAGCAACGAAGTCTTTGTGAAGTTTCAAAAACTTCGTATACTGTCCAGAGTAAAATTTAGCAAACTCGGTATTTTTTTGTATTAACATTGCTTGTTCAGCGTTATGGTACAAGGCAGCTACACTTTGGAAATATACAGCGTCTTGGACTAGGAAATCCCTGTATTGATCTAAAGGAAGATTTCCCCTAGCCATTCCGGTGACGAAGATGGTTGAAAGAGCTTTTTGGCGGATCTTTTGGCTGAGCGGACTGTTGAATAGCTTTTGACTCATGATCATAGGGGCTCGGCCTCCTATCATCTTTTTCTCACCATTTTGAGATCTTTCGGGCAAACGGGAGTGCGAATTCAATCGGACCCTAGGGTTGTTCGGATGCCATTTATTCTCTGTAAATGAAAATATGATGGCGTGGTTGAGTGAACATTTCTTTCTCTCATCAAATCTTGTTCAAGAGATACAACTGTTACATTTATTTCGGTCTGTTAACTCGGCATCGTACGTAGCGGGATAAATTAACCACCAGTACACCTTTAAATAATTTGAATATTATTATGTTTTCATTGTACTTTTAGGATACCTTGAAAAGGATTCGTCCATTTTCCACTAGATTCGCTCCTGTTACTCGACCCAGTTAGTGCTTCCTTTCCCAGAGAAGAGGGCCATTTCATCGTGGTTTCTTTTCCTAAAAAATACCATTGATTTATACATCACATCCAAGCAATAGATGTTAATTTTAAGTCTTTCAGTTATTTTAATCTTAGCACAAATATTAAAAGTTCCCCAAGAGATGTGGGTTCTCACCCGTAAAAACCACCTCATTCCAACCATTTGTTTGATTAAGTTGTTTTATCAGTGCAAATTAAACTGCAAAAGGTCTCAGGAAGTCTAAACCACTGGGATTTGTTTCCTGTCTTTCGGAGCAAGAGTCATAATCAGGGACGAAGCGGGCCATGATGAGTGCACGTAGACGTAAGTTACTTTCTTATACTAGGTAGTGAGTTCAGCCTCAAACAAGGCAGATGTCTCAAATGTCAAGACTGCGATCATAGGTTTTACTTTAGTCTGAAATATATTCAGTCTGCAGTTCTTACCAACTCCACGAGTATTTTTGGCGGTGATAATAGTAGCCGCTAGTACTGTTACAGCAAGAAGAATCCAAACTTTCCCCATTGTGGCTGTTTTTAATGAACGGTAAGAGCTGCTGAAAACACACAAAAAAAAAATTAGCAAACAATACAAGTTGAATGAATAAAGTTTGCAAATGTACAAGTAGACATTTTCTCATGTAAAATTTGATCCAATCGACATACTGAACCGTTTATGTTCAAGTGATTTTAATCAGTTATAAGCTGAAAATTATCGCTTACTTCACAGCCTGGAAGAAGATCTGTTAATACTGGAATTAGCTGTAAGAAAATGATCATTGAATTGCGTGTGTTGACAAGAAGCTCTAAGCTGGAAGTTGATCGGAGGAACTGAGGCAGAGCAAAGGGACTGGTGCAAAGCTTAAATTTAATTTCAAGTGTGACGTTGTATGGCGCAGCCGGAAAAAAAAAACTAACTTGCCAAAGTTGTATATAGAGGGATCAGTACAATGTTTTTTGATTGCACTTAAACAATTCATTTCCATTTGACAAGGAAAAAGTTACATTACCTTACTAACTTTAGGGCTTCCAAACTAAAAAATTTAGTTTGGAACTCAGTTCAGAGCAATAACTTTCGCAGTTTTTTAGTACTAGTCATGTCGAGGGCCTTCCTTGGAAAAACCTTCCTATTTTTTTCATTGGCAACCTTTCCTAGCATTCAAACTCTTTTTGATGGAGTCGTTTCTTTCTCACTTATAAATCAAACCCTCTCTAAATTTGGAAATTATGTCGTTGCCTTTGGTCATCCATTTGTCTGTACATTTGAATAAACATCCATATGCAGTGGTTTATTTTATGGTTCATAACTTGATTTTTGGTAAAAAAGGACTTCCAAAACAAAAAGATCTTTCCTCTGAAAGAGAATAGCTGGTGTTGCTTGTTTTTTCCAATCACAGTAGAGTCCTGAGGAGGTGACCAAAAGTTGCCAACCAAAGACGAGCATAACTTATTTAACCTTTTATGGCTGTAAATCTCCAAGAAACTGTATTGCCCTGACTATTAGGACAAATATTGCGGGAACTGGCTTATTTTTCTGACACAGTGATTATTGAGAGTCCTTTTTTCAGTACTCTTTGTTTACTGAGTAATTACCCTTAATTCTGAGCTGAGCATTTCCTTTCCAAATAAATTTCATATGCATTTGAAGTCTCACATAGAGTAAAGCAGAGAGATTTGTGCTGACATAACGTATTATAAGGCGGCAGCATAAAGCCCACTTAACTTTATCGAGAGCCGTTTTCTCCATGAAAAGAAAGGGAATGAAAACTGATACTAGAAAAATTATCCAATCTTGAGCTTCCGTGAAATTTATTTTCGATCTTACCAAGTGTAGAGAAAACAAGAATACAGCAACGATGAGAATCCAAACCTGGTAGCCTCTACTGTTAATTCAAAGTGTGGAAAATGTTGATTGTGAAAAAAATTTAAAGGTCATGGTCCAATATTGGCCTCTTACTTCATCCGGAAACTTCCCAGGTATATTTTAGAGCTGGGTGAAAGGAATTGCTTGCGGTTAGCTCCTCTCTGGTAGAGGAGGTGGCGCCGATACAGTCGTCAATGTAGCGACCTTAGAGTTCAGGTTTGGGGCCGTTGTATTGGCTAAAAAATTGGTGTTCGACAAAACCTACAACAAGATTGGCATAGCTGGGTCCCATTTTGGTACCCATGGCTACACCATCGGTTTGAAAAAGTTGTCCCCGAATAAAAAACATTTGAGTGTGAGCACTAGTTCAGCTCTGAGCAAAGTAGTGCTTCAGATTTAGGCTAGATAACAGTGCGTTGATCAAAAAAATGTTTGAGGGCCAGAAGACCTTCACCTTTAGGAATGACAGTATAAAGAGATGTGATGTCCATAGATAGCAAGATAGATAGATAGCTATATTAAGGAGCAAAATCATTGCAGTCCCCGGGCCGGCTGAAATGCGACTTACTTTACAATGGTTATCTATAAATATATGATAAACTACTAAAAAAAGAAAAAAAAACCCGTAAAATGTAACCTACAATAAAATACAGAAGGGGAAGTATCAACATCAAAATACTAATAATTAAGATTACTACTAACAATTAGATCTGTTCGCCATAATAAAAGTGTTTTTAAACCTATTGGTGTTACAAATCGGTAGTTTGAAGTATCTTTGGCTACGGTTGCAATAAGTGGACCCGTTGCGTAGCGGCAGCAGATCATGGAGCTTATGGCTTTGGTCCTTTACAATTTGGTCAAATAAAGTGTTTGTCAAGGCCTCCCTCCTCTCGTATAATCACGTGATGTCTAGAGCTACTGGAGCATCTGCATAGGATAAGTCGGGTAGTATTATCCGCAACGCGCGCTTTTGCATTCTTTCCATTTCATTTTATAACATAACCAAAGTAAAGCGCGCGCTCTGATTGGTAAATTCAGCGTCCCCCATTTGCCCATGGGTGTACGCTGCTGACGTGAGCAAATGCAAAGACAATTTTTCCGCGCGCGCTTGAATTTTCTGGTCACGTAAGATTTGTTAAATAAAAGGGAACTCTTTAGCTACGATGTATCAATATTATGTTATAAAACAAATGATAAACACCTCAGCGTACACTACTGAGTTATGGATGTACTTAGGAGGTTTGCTAAGCACTCAAGAAGCTAGAGTCGCTCTCGGCTATCGCCTCGAGCTACTCTTACGCTTCTTTCGTGCTCAGCAACCTCCCGCGTGCATCCATAACCCAATAGTGTACGCTGTGGTGTTTACCATTTGTTAAAGACAGATATTGCGACAAAGAATGATGAAAAACTGGGCACACATAGTGAAAAGAAGTTTGTCTTGACTAAGGAAATTGAAGTCGCGAAAAATTTGAAGAGTGCGTTGGCTGTCTTTATTATATAATGTTAAAGTTTTGTCGATGGGAGCCATAATTTTGTCTGAATGGCTGGAAATAGAGACACTAGGTCGACCTGGGTTGTTAGGTTTGTTAATTTTAGGTAAAAAGTAAATACAGGAAGTTCTTGGAATGGTTAGGACGAGATTTTTTGCAGTTTAGCTATGAGTCCGTTAATCGTACTGTTGACGGTGTTTTGATTAATGGAAGTGGGATCTTTGTCAACCTTTTGATAAAAAGAGGTGTCAGAAAGTTGCTGCAAAGCTTCTTTTTGGTAGAAGTCGGTCCACCAAACAACTAACACAGTAATTATCGGGAGTCATTTTTTCAGTACTCTTCCTTGACTGACTGGTTACCCATTAATTCTGAGCCGAGCTTTCCTTTCCAAATAAACTCCATGTGAATTTCACATGGACTGAAGAAGACAGATTTGTACTGACATAACGTATTCTAATTAGCATAAATCCCACTAAACGTTATCGAGAGCCGTTCTTCAGAAGTAAAGGAAATGAAAACTGTTGCTAGAAAAATTATCCAGCCTTGAGCTTTCATGAAATTCATAATCGATATTCACTTACCAAGTATAGAGATAACAAGAATAAAACAATAATGAAAATCCAAACCTGGTAGCTTGTAAGGATGATTCAAAATGTGGAAAAGGTTGCTTGTGACAAATTTTAAGTTCATGGTCCAATATCGGCCTCTTACTTCATCCCTAAATAATTCCCTCTATGTTAAAAGAAGTATCAAGTTATCCCACCAGTTTTTAACTTTAAATTAAGAAAATGAACCAGTGTTTTTCAACTCATGATTTAGAAAAGAAAGCTCATCCTATTTTACAGTTTCACGGGTTTAGTTGTACAGAAATTGCGATTATTCAGTGCGGTGATGAGTATGAAGAGTTACATATGATTTGGTTAGCTTTTGCCATACTGGTACCTAATTCCAGTTGAATTAAGATAATGTATTTTCGTCAATAGACAATAATTTTTGGATCTAAGTTTTGAGCACAATTCTTATTTTCTAGCCTATGTTATTAATTCCTGCTTGCTATATTCACGTTGTTGTTTTCAATGCGCTGAAATGTCGCAGGCTTCCGAAATACCGGTCATTGTAACAAGAGCACTAAAGAGTTCGAGTGTTGGCCCTTGTCCTAAGCCGTGACGACTAGTAAAAATAAGTCAGTACAACATAAAAAATCGTTTCGATTTAAAACGCAGAGGCAAAGTGACGATTTTTCATTAATCAAATCCAGCTAGTGTAAAAATATATTAGATTTTCATCGACCTGAGGGTTGGGCAAGTTTGTTAAGATGCGAAAATTTATGAGAATTTTTAATAAAAATGCAGTCTAGAAAAAATATTTTTACTATGCACCCGTAACTCCAGCATAAATGTAGTATTTTTTTAAACAGGCAAAAAAGACAACCGTCCTATATCGGAATTTAAGAAAGCACACAATTTCTTTCCTCCCGAGGTACACCGAAAGTTTCAACAGATAGTGTTTTGATTTCCCAAGATCCGTACTTTCCCTAAAGACCTGTCAGCTCAAGCAAATAGTTCCAGTTCTTGCAATTTTTGGCAGCACTTTTAAAGCTAAATTCAGTTCAGTTAGAAATGTACAAAATTAGCTTGAAGATTTCGGATGACATCATCGATGAAAACTATTGCAAAAGAAGTTGAATTTTATCAAGAGAATTTCCTTGAGAATAGGAAAAGAATTTAGTAGACTGCTGCCAGAAAAAACTAAGAAGGAATTGTAATGACTTAGACTAAATCCTTACATCTAACAGTTACTTACCAAGTACAGAATAATGTGCCAAGGATACAGCAAAAATGATGAGCTTAACCTGGTAGCACCTAACTATGGTTCAAAAGCTGATAACGTAATGTTGTTTTTTAGTCCATAGTCATTAATAGGCTTCTTAATTCATAGCTTTGAAATTAGCATCATTTGAAAGAGATACCGAGTTATTCCACCTGCATTAACAGCTTTTAATTGAGAAAAATTACTGAATGGAATCAGCTAAAATTATAACTGTAGCCTAATCGAACTTTATTTCATAAAAATGTTTCAAAGAACTCAACGGGTTACGAAAACACCTGTTACCATAATCAATCGAGACTCAGACTATAACTCTCTTTTTTCAAACTTATTTTTGAAATCTCCTCGAATGAATTCTGATTTCGTAGTGGAAAGTTTAATTAAATTTTATTTTGACTTCCCTTAATGCGAGATTCTCTTCAGTGCAAGGGCTACTTAGACTCTCTGTAACATGAAACAATTTTTGCAAGTAAGGTTTTACCTTTTACCTGCCTTAAAATGATGTAGAATTAGTTGAACTTGCAAGTCACCTTCATTCGAAATTAAGAATTACTTTGTCTATGTACATGAAGTTCTCCATCTGTGTGAACTGTTGCATAAGAGACTGCTGTTGATCCAGATATTTTCCCCGAAAAAAGGAGAGATTGTTTCTAGTTCTACAGCTAGAAGGATGAGGAACCAATTATTTAGCGTGAAGCTCAGTTGTTCCACCATTTCGTGATTATTGCTCCAATTATTTTCTTGCTTCTACAGTACACTCTCTTACCGAATATAAATAGGTCAAGGATACAGAAATAATGACGAGGCAAACGTTGTAGCCAACCGTATGATTCATAAGTTGATAACGTTATTGTGCTAAGTTTATGGTATACTTTAGGACCTCTTATCTTATCTTATTTCCAAAGAATATCAAGCTAATCCACCTGCTTAAAAGCTTCAAAATAAGGAAACCACTACTTCAATCAGCTGAATCATTCAGGAACCAAATGAGTTTGCTTAAGAACAAAGGGAAATTTGACAGGTAACCCGCCGGCTTTCCATTGTATCAACCAATCAGAAAAATTAATTGAATGACTCGTGCCCGATTTTTTTCCAATTAGAGAATCCAGTCATCAGCAGAAGTAAAATGACGAGATGAACGTACGTTATTCTACTCGGTTCCATCTTCAATCCACTTTTTTTGCCACAATGCTGTGATTATTAATAATTCGAACTGCTAATAAGGGAATCGAAAAATGGTTCGAGTTAGCGGAGGTTCGAGTTATCAGAAATGGTGTTGAATTTCTATTATCCTTTTAAGAATCAAGGAATCACGTTTTTACCATTCTCACATAATCAAAAGTCATTTTCGTTCATTTGGTGATTTTTGTCTGTAGTAGCTTTTTGATAAAAATGCTCCGTTTGGGAAATTTGGTTAAACGTATTATGTTTTCATGACTGTTATTACGTTCGTATCCACCGCGATTAAAGTTTGGAACATGTAGAGCAGCTATTTTCTGATACCTTGAAGTTGATCTATCGAAGATTTTCCATTAATTGCGAGTTATTAAGGTAAATTTATTCTATAGATACTGATGAAATACCAGGATTTCTCCTCTTACTAAAAAATCATATCTTCACCGCGCGCAGTGAAGATACTGTTTTTATCTTTTAAGTGTGAGGATATTGGTGAGCAGGAACGTCAGTCCGCTATTAACGTTTAATGTCAGTGAATACTTGTTGAAGGTAAAATAGTGATAATTATTGCAATCTCACGATAACTTCTACTCGAAGCATCCGTCACTGAAATAAATGATACAGCGACATAGTTGTTATTATTAAAAACTGGATCATTGGATAATGCAATTCAAGACTTTTTATTGGCTTAGCCATTATGGTATATGAGCCAATATACCATAATCTAATGTCTGTACATTGTAACATCCGGTTTCTTCTTACAAAATAAAGTCGAGAAGATTTGTCTAAAATCTTAGGGGCGTTTTTTTTTTAATAAAACAATTATTCCACTCGCGCTTGTTGGATATGAGATGATTATAGCCAACTCGGCGCTACGCGCCTCGTTGGCTATTTATCATCTTATATCGAACGCGCGCTCATGGAATAATTGTTAAATGTATATGCTTGCAACACGAGTTTCAAACTATACACTTACGCAACCCGCACAACACACGTGCCACAATCCGTCCGGGATCAACATGGATGCAAGTTTATACTTTTATAGTTAGAATTTTTTAACCTTCATCGGCAAAATTTATATTGATGTAAATCTTACTAGTTCTCTTAAGTTTACACGTAAGTTTAGACTCAAGAGTATATGTGATTTAATTGAAAGAAGTTATAGTGGCATAGTTTATGATCTGGAGGACATTTCTAACCTAAGCGTAAGTGGCTGGGTGCCACTTCATTGTGAATTCTCTTTAATTCTTTGGTAAACAAAGTAATGAAATAGTCTTGCTTTTAACTCGTTACTTTTTTTTAGGCAGCAAACTTGGTTTGTTGATGAAGCGAACTCGACAAATGTGCAGCGAATACGAGGGAACTTGAACCGGTAGCGAACTTCGGCCACAATTCTCATGAAAGTTCTTATTTAATCTTGTCAGAAAGGTTTGATGCATGTTACAAAAAGCCATTTTCAAAGAAATGAGGATTGGTCAGGGGAAAAGCATTCGCTCTTTACCAAAAACAAAATCAGAGGAATCACAATTGCAATCACAAATTACTCAGTCTCAGTATAAATAAGGAACTGTGACTAGTCCGGAAGCCAGGACTGGAAAATTGAGGTTTCGCACAACCCACGAGTTAAAAAAGGTTTGATAGTAGGTTTTGATAGAGGAAGACATGTTGAGTAACGCTAGGTAGTTTGTAAAGTCAAATTGTGGTATAGGTTTTGCGTTAATAGGTGAAAAAAGTTCTGCTCGTCCTTCAGGGTTTATTAATACACCCATTACGAAAGCCGTGGTAAAAAAAGCTAGTTTTTATGATACAAGAATTGACAAAACCTAAGTTTTGGAGGGGGAACCAACCCATATGAAGATTGATGGAAATCAAATTTGATAAACCCCATCGCGACTTCAGGGGGACAATCATCATAACTCCTCCCGAAGAATCATGATCTTCCTGTCAGATTACTCGGTTACAGACAAGTAGCGTGCATCTTTCCTGTTTAGTCACGGTAGAGACATTCTTTTAGCAACAAAAGTTTCTGAGTTTTATCCTTTATTTTAGTAAAGTATTGAGGTAATAGATTGAGCTACTTTTGCTTTATAAAACACTAACATGTTGGAGCTAAAGCTGCAAAAGGCTTTTGTTAAGATCTGTTTTAATGATTTTTTTCTAATTTTTTGTCATGGCCTAGCACCAGGGCTAACCACTCAACTCTTTTTTCTCCGTGTCACAATGACCTGTAAATTGATGGTGGCACTCTGGTGCCTTTTAGGTGGCAAAATGAGTAAGTATCCCTAAATGCACGAATTTAACCTTATATTTTAATGTCAAATAGAATTACGATGACAATTTTCTCCTGTACCAGCTCAAAATGAAAAGTCCGAAAAAAAAACATGAAGGAATCACATAAAATGTGGTCATCAATTTTTATGTCAGCAGTGAGCCAACACTGAGAAGATACTTTGGTACTTATACCTGAGTCCTCGCGATGTTCTTAAAGAAACGATGGGAAATGTAGTTAGAGTCATACAGCATAACCCTTATCCTGTAACCCTTATCATTAATTCTTGTTAAGTGTGTTTACTTTGTGTCCTCATTACGTCACAATTCGCATTTTTCAAAAGAATTTCTAGAAACTCAGTTTCAGGTAATTAGTTTGCATCTGTCCTGTTCAGTTAAAGTGGACACGATATTTTAGTCAACATAATTGTCACCTTTTTTAAGTACAGTATTGAGGAAACAGATATTGAATTAGCTTTGTTTCAAGAAGCACTAACACCTTGATGGCAGTATGGTAAACGCTATCCTAACCATGTATAACCCTTAGTACTCGCCAATGCACTGAAAAATCGCAATATCTGTTAAAATAACACCTCTGAAGCTGTAAAATAGAATCACGTTCTTTTAAATAATGAGTCGAAAACGATTACCATATTTCTCTCAACTGAAATACATTTAGTGATGAAAAGATCAACTTAAGAGTAACCATTAAGCCAAGGAAGAGTACTACAAAAAAGGACTTTCAATAATTACTGCGTTGAATAATTAAGTCAGTTCCAGCAACCTTGGTCTCAACTGACTGCGAGTTGCATTACCAAAGTTCATGTCTTGGCGATACCAAAGCATGCATGAATGATTAGATAATTTCTGCTCGTTATTCGGGCTTAAGTAATACTTCCGTTGCACGATATTAAAATGGTAAAAGGCCATAGTAACAAAAAAGGCTTTACGTTACAAATGTGGAAACAACTCAAGTTTTGGATGGGGAGCCAACTTATATGGAGAAAATTCAATCAAGAACAAATTTTTTTAAACCTCACTGCTACTTCAGGAATGAGGACAGTTCAATTTTCGTTGCTTTTCTTCGTTCTCTAACAGAGCACTCACATCTTCATGCCAGAGCTGGAAAAAGGGCATTTCGTGAAGAGCTGTTTTACTGACATATTCTTACTAATCACCATGGCCCAGGACATGGGCCAACACCTAAACTCTTTGATCTTCGTGTTACATCGCTCGGTATTTTCAAAAGCCTGCGAAATTCCATCGTATTGAAAACAACACAGTGAATACGGCAATGGTAATTAATGCCAAAGGCTAGAGGGTAAGAGTTGTATTCAAAACGTAAAACCAGAAATTTAAAGAATCTTGAGTTTTTATCTGAAGGTGTATTGTCTATTGAAAAAAATGCACTATCTTATTATCCAATTTATTTGGAATTAGGTTCCAGTTTAGTAAAAGCTAAACAAAACATAAATAACTCTTCCTCCTCATCACCGCACTGAAAAATCACAAATTCTGTGAAACTAATTCTGTGAATGTGTGAAATAGGATTAGCTCTCTTTTCTTAAATCATGGGTTGGAAAACATTGCCAAATTTTCTCAATTTAAAGTTAAAAGCTGGTGGGATAACTAGATACTTCTTTTTAAATAAAGGTAATTTTAAATGGATAAAGTAACAGGTCAATATTGGACCGTGAACTTTCAAATTTGTCACAAGAAATATTTTCCTTATTTTAAACTATCCTTAGAGGCTACCAGGCTTGAATTTTCATTGTTGCTGCATTCTTGTTATCTCTATACTTGGTAAAAGATATCGAATATGAATTTCATGGAAGCTCAAGGCTGGATAATTGTTCTAGCACCAGTTTTCATTTCCTTTCTTTTTCATGGAAAAGACGCCTCTCGCTAAAAATTAAGTGGGCTTTATACTGCTTAGAATACGTTATGTTACCACGAATCTTTCTGCTTTACTTCATGTCAAGCTTGGCATGGAATTCATTTGGGAAGGAAAGCTCAGCTCAGAATTAAAGGCAACCATTCAGCCAAGGAAGAGTACTAAAGAAAGGACTCTCAGTACAGTCCAACCTCGATTATCCGGACTTTTTCTCTGGTACCGTTTTTATCATGATTATTTATGAGGCTTTGATCTTCCAAACTTCATGAGGTAAAACAATTCAGAGATTACGTCTAAATTCAGGAAAAGTGCGTTTAAAACAGCGCATTACCTCCTCCGCTTTCAAAAGATCGAGCACTCGGAGAGTCATCGAAGCCTACTTTTAGAATTTAAAGTGTGTTATCTTTATTTCTTTTTTTTACATTATTGTATCATTAATATTCATATTTCGATTATCCGGACTCTCGATTATCCGGACTGATTACCTAAGTCCCAACGGGTCCAGATAATCGAGGTTTGACTGTAATTACTTCTGTGTCAGGAAAATAAGCCATTTCCTCAAACTTTGTCCTAACAGCCGATGTAATGCAGTTTCTTGGTGATTTCCAGGCATAATAGGTGTGAAAAGTTCTGCTCGTCCTTCAGGGTTTATTAATACGCCCATTACGTTAAAAAAAAAAAAAAATGGTAAAAGCCGTGGTAAAAAAAGCTAGCTTTTATGTTACAAGAATTGACAAACCTAAGTTTTGGAGGGGAAGCTAAGCCATATGAAGACGGAAATAAAAAATAAATTTGATAAGCCCCGTCGCGACTTCAGGGGGACGATAATCATAACTTCTCCCGGAGAATCATGATCTTCCTGTCAGATAACTCGGTTACTGACAATTAGCGTGCATCATTCCTGTTTAGTCACAGTAGAGACGTTTTTTTAACAACAAAAGTTTCTGAGTTTTTCCTCTATTTTAGTAAAGTATCGAGGTAACAGATTGAACTACTTTTGCTTTATAAAACACTAACATGTTCGAGCCAAAGCTGCAAAAAGCATTTGTTAAAGACCTGTTTTACTGATTTTTTCTAAATTTTTTTTTTTATCGTGGCGGCCTAGCACCAGGGCTAACCACTCAACTCTTTTCTCTTCGTGTGACAATGACCTGTATTTTCACACACCTGTAAATTGATGGTGGCACTCTGGTGCCTTTAATTTTAGATGGCAAAATGAGCAAGTATCCCTAAATGCACGAATTTAACCTTATATTTTAATGTCAAATAGAATTACGATGACAATTTTCTCCTGTACCAGCTCAAATGAAAAGTCCGAAAAAAACATGAAGGAATCACGTAAAATGTGGTCATCAATTTTTATGTCAGCAGTGAGCCAACACTGAGAAGATACTTTGGTACTTATACTTGAGTCCTCGCGATGTTCTTAAAGAAACGATGGGTAATGTATACGTAGTTAGAGTCATACAGCATAACCCTTATCCTGTAACCCTTATCATTAATTCTTGTTAAGTGTGTTACGTCGCAATTCGCATTTTCGAAAAGAATTTCACTTCTGTCCATGAAGGTACCCTCAGGAGCGTTTAAAGGTCAAACTTGACATTTCTGTTAAAGACAGCTTCTTTCTATCTTTCCAATCGTGGCGTGAGATCATTGGATGCCACATTATGAAGCCTTTTCACGCCCCACCCTCAACTCTACCCCCAACTAAGGGAAAAGGCCCTTGGAACGAGGTTGGCATTTTACGTACTGATGCACTTGAGGGTTAACCACTCAACTCTTTTCTCTTCGTGTGACAAGGACATGTATTTTCACACACCTGTAAATTGATGGTGGCACTCTGGTGGGGCGGGTAAAGACCCCGCTGGCATCCAACCTTAACTCCACCCCCAACTAAGCGAAAAGGCCCTGGGAACTAGGTTGACATTCTACGTACTGATGCACTTGAGAGAGGAAATAAAGGACAAAAACGTTTACGGAAGTGTAACTTCTTTTTTTATTGTTACAGATGAGATTTTCTTTTAGTTAAGTTTCATATCTGAAACACAAGCTAAAACCTTTTTGGAATGCCAAAAACGAATCTGGAATGAACTAACTAGTACAAAATTAGCCAATCAGCTAACTGTCCAATCATCAATCCGTAAAAATAAACTTATTCAGTACACCGGTAGTTATACTGAATGAGTTTGAATTTATACTTAAGAAGTTTGCAGACAGCTATTCAGTATTAAGAGCGACTTTTTTCAAGACCGCGTGAGAGGTGGCATATCGAATGAAAAATGACTATTCTGCCTTCACTATTCAACCGGACACAAAGAGTTGATTTCTGGGCGGGTTAGCCAGCCAAGCCACCGTTTATTTAACGCCAAATCGATATGCTAACAGAAGCCTATTACAATTGAAGTAAACTAAATGCACCAAAGCCCGACACCTAAAAACCAGCAGGTGGAAAAAACGGGGAACGTGTACCCCCGACCAAGGCAGTGGTGCCCCCCTTGGAGTTTTAGGGTATCCTGTAAATGAAATTTTTACATAGTTACGTTACTTAAGGTACTATGCAAGTACCGCTCTAAATTTATACAAAAGACGAAAACGAAAACGAACAGCTACGCCCGGTGAGGGCTCACCGTAGAATGCCTTGCTCTGCTAACGACCTCTGCTTACAAACCACGATCCCATAACTCTCTGTGTACCTCGCAGCCACCCCCAGTCCTCCGATACGTGCCTGCAAAATATCAATTTATGCTAATTAGGATTACCAGAAATTAAATATCCTCATACTTCAGTCAGAGATGCCTTTAAGAGAACTTAGAAACGTGGTAAGGTTTTTTTTTCCCCAGACTTGCTTCTTTTTCCTAGAAAATTCACGAAAACTGAAACGAGCGTTGGTAGCTGTAAAACGGTGGAAATCAGTGCCCTGACTAGAAGCAAATGAACTTTGCTCATGAAAAGCGCAAAAGAAAGCAAGCTCGTATCATTTTGACAAATTTGTACAGAAGGGATCGAGGTATGGCTTAAGTCTAAAACGGGACCATTTCATTTAATTTTGAGCTCAGGGAACGCTTTTAAAAATCACCAATATTTCAAAATCTAAATATCGTATTTCATAGCAAATTTTCAATCATCATTTTCCTCATGCGGTATAACTCAGAATCGGTTCAGGTTAAGCTCATGATAAGTGGTAATAGTGTTGTTTTCGAGGACATATATTTGATGCTGAACTTCGTGAAAATCGCAACTTCGTCAGTTACATTACGACATAATCTAATTAGGCACCCTGTGGTTAAATCCGGAATTCCAAGCACATTTTAGAAGTTAGCACCGTGTTCGATCGGGAAATTAATACAGTAAGCTAGCCTTGCATAGCTAACAACGACAGATTGGTTTTTATCCCTACTTTCGTTTCAAATTCTCATCCATTTCCCATGACGGAATTGTTTGACAAATTTGTACAGAAGGGATCGAGGTATGGCTTAAGTCTAAAACGGGACCATTTCATTTAATTTTGAGCTCAGGGAACGCTTTTAAAAATCACCAATATTTCAAAATCTAAATATCGTATTTCATAGCAAATTTTCAATCATCATTTTCCTCATGCGGTATAACTCAGAATCGGTTCAGGTTAACACATTCCGTAAGCTAGCGGAGGGCGTCTGTTTTTCTTTGCGTATTCGAACACCTATAACTTATAAAGAAAGTTCCAGGGTGAAGTTGAGCTTCATTGTGGACTTAAAAGAGGACAATTCAATCAACTATAATGGCAGGTCAAATGTTCTTTGCCGAAGACATTGAAGACGGGAAGCAATCTATGCGCAGATGTGACACACTCAACCATTCGTCACGGAAGGCTGAAATTATTTCAATCTTGAGGACCTTCTTAGCTGTTTCAAAGTTTTCAAGAAGTGCACGAACAAATTCGATTGTCTTGTCAACGAGATGCTTTACATCAAACAATTAACACCGAATATGAACGTGCAAATGGATTCTATCCGTGCTAAAGTATTTGTGTAGCTACCTCCCCTATGCAAATTAGTTGTAACTCTTGAACTCGCATTTGTTAATTTTATTTTCATTTGTGCCCTTGATAATGGCGTCATGAAGTCGCCGAAACGTCCGGATATTATATCGCTCGTTTTTACCTGTCTATAAATCTTGTTTTCATCTTGCAATTTTACGGCCACGAATATCCATGAATAACACTCTTTAACAAACTTGTTTATATGATAATTTTTCTTATCAGGTAGTCATCGCTGTATTGCTGTGAAACTTGTTAACTTCGCAGCGGGGATCTCATGCGGAGTTGAAAGTGATAACTGAAGAGCCAAGAAGTAGAATACAAAACAACAAATAGCTATAGAAGAAAGATTAGGGAAAAGATCAAAAGTCAGAGTAAAGGCGAAACAGAGGCAAAATACAAAATGATTGAAATAGGAGAAGAATACCAAGTATGGAGCCGGCAACAGAATGAAATAGATAGGGTGAACTAGACCTGAGGATAAATGTATAATAAACAACATGGCTTTTAAAATCATTACTGCAAACAAAGAATCTTAGCTGAGTTAAGAACGTTCTTCCCAAATTTAGAGTTTTAGTTACAAAACTCACGGAAATTGGTTGGGCTGGAAACTGCTCGCAAATTAAAACAACTAAGTCGAGAAAAAGGTAATTCTTTTGATACCTCAGCTAATACTATTTGTGCAAATGTCGTGCCGTAAAGTCATTTCTGAACACCTAATGACTGTCAGCATTACCGATGTTGAGGCAGAAATAGATTTAATCTAGATCGAGCGCCAATTCTTAACACACCTTCCAACAATCAGACTAGATCACCTGTACCGGGCATCACTGTATTATAGGCTTTGGATGAAGGAGAGGGTCACAAAACTACCGTGCATTCTAGAAGAGTTATCCAGCCATGCTAAAGGAAAAATGCGCAGGACTTCTTACAGAATTAATAATGCATTTTTGAGAACAGTTTGCTAGTTAACCCTTCTTTCAGGTTTTCGTTATTAAAAATTATCATTTCGAAGAAGATTTCCAAAATATCACAAAACGCCGGTCTAGTCAAACTGCTAATGTGGCGTGGCACGTTGTTCCGGATTTTTTTTTTTAAATTTGTGGTTTGCTTACAGATATTTATGTGTCAGCCTTCATAATTACAGAGGCTGTGCAAAGGAAGACAAATAGGCAGTTGGCGCAGAGAATAATTTCTTAGTAACCAAGTGCAAGAGCCGCACTAAGGATTATTGGCCCAAAATCATGGTAGATAGATAGTTTAATCTCAAAAGCATTTGCAGCCCGAGGGCTGAATTACACATTTTTACAATCCAAGTAAATTAAAATTTAAAATTTAAAATTCAAAAACCTAATTACGCATCTTATTATACCAGCAGTTTACAATATTATAACATGATAATAAATTAAATAAAATATATTAGCTATGAATGTAAATTAATTAAAATAAGTGTAAATTAATTAAACATATCTAGATTATCAGTATCATCATTATTATTACTATCATTATCACGCGTGCTGTAACAAAGGTAAAGGATATCGTATCGATAAAAATCTAGCCATTAAACTTCTTTGCCATAGCAAATATAAAAGTGTTCATCGTTCTAGAAGTGCGAAGGCGTGGCATATTAAATTGGCGCTTATTTTTGAAATTATAGATGGGTTTATGTATGGGTGGAAGAAGCGCCTTTAACTTATGGTTAGTGTTGTCTAAGATACCTTTAAAAAGCTTCTGAGATAGAAATTCGTAATGCTCTAAGATAGGTCGTATTCCTAAATCTTTAGCAACCGCGCAATCACCCGCAGTTATAATAGAAATTGACCGTTTCTCAATACGTAAAAGCTCATTCTTTAGATATTGCGGAAGCGCATTATAGAAGACAGGTATCGCGTACTCTGTTACAGATCTGACACATGATGCGTAGAAAAGTACTAGGTCTTGTAAGGGAACCCTAGCTCTCTTTAGTTGTACTAAAAAATATAACCTCTTACTGGCCTTTCTGATTACTTCTGATAAATGACTATTCCAGGTCAAATCGCTAGCTATATGAAGGCCCAGGAGTTTTACGCTATCAACTACCTCCAACTCTTTGCCTTCAATTACTATGGGATCAAAGAACCCGGGCCTTTTAGAGAATGAGATCCGAAGCTCTTTGCACTAATCAGAATTCAAGTGAACTCTATTTTTCTCGTGACCACTCAATACACAATCTGCTATATTTTGGGCGTGACTTTCACTCTCTTTTGGTACCATCTCCGAGACTATTGTATCATCAACGTATTTCCATAGTGGATACGCGATTTCAAGGTTTCGATTTCAAGGTTTCGATTTCATGGGCCCAATTTTGTGCCCTGTGGTACTCCGGAGGGCACAGATCCCCTCTCCGAAAGGCACTCCGCAGCCAGCTTAATTCTTTGTAATCTATCAGAAAGAAAATCAACTATCCAATTGGTAATACTAACTGGCAATTTACACTTAGTAAGCAATTTCAGTTCTAATCAGAATTTCATGGTCGATGTTGGAAAACAAGATTAGTAAACTTTACTTGACGTTTCGTATGTTTCGACATACATCTTCAGAAGTGACAGTTAATAATATACGTGGCGACTAGGTTTAAATTTAGGATAAGTAACTAATTAACAGAATGACGAACAAAAGTAGAGAAGAAAAAATATTTGCATATACAAAGATGGAAACTACTACAGATAAAGCTATCGCAGACCACGCCACGTCAACTGGTCACAACATGAAATGGAACCACTTTGAGATATTAACTAAAGGTCGTTCTGATACTCATTGCAAGATAAAGGAGACTCTATTAATTCAAGAACTTAAACCTACTCTAAACGATAATGTCAGCAGCGATAAGAATGATGTGATGCTAGCAATGATTACAGAATGAAAATGTAGTATTAGTTTGCATCTTTGTGGAAACTTGGTTTGCATCTTTGTGATCCAGACCAAGTAAGAATTAATCAGAACGCTTGGATTTACTCAAGACTGTCTTGCCATATAGTAAGTTGTTATAACCTTCAAGTTCGAGGTGTTTTCGTCAACAGTTTATTTTCTCACTGAGCTTTTTTGTTTGAAAATACATGTCCTTGCAACTTTTTACCTCGTGCTTGCGTTTTTCTGCTAGAAATTCATTTGTAGAGAAAGAGTCACACATGATCACAAGTTTGTTTTGTTTTGTTTTTTTTATAGGTGTGGTCGTTAACTCAATCGAATTAGTTTTGCTTAGCGTACTAATTGACATTCCTTTTTTAGATTTTGGCGTTCAAAAAATGTTGAATCGGTCTCAGTGACGTTATACACCGATTAATCGCAGCTTCAACATCTGGGGCAACCCACAGGTTTTTGACTGTCGTCCTTTGAACCTTACCTGGGTGGGGTAGGGAATTTGAACCGGAGGTGTCAAGTCTTTCCAGAGGTTTCTCTTTTAATATGGAGGTACTTAAAGCAGAGGGCTCAGAATATAGAGTCTATAAGGTCTAGGTTTAGGAGCTTGAACAGTGAAATCAATCGCTGATTGTGCTTCTTACAAAAGATGTGACAATGAAATTAGGGTTTCAATGAAAAGGTGGCTTTCATGGCTGACGGTTACCTTTTTTACCCATTTTACACGGCTAATGCTAAATTTTTTACGGCTTCATTATTTTTAGGATTCACGGTTAAAATTTGTCAGTTTATACGTCTAAACGGCTAATTTTTTCCGTTTTAATTTTAAGGTTCATTTTACGGCTGACAGTTAGCTCTAGTAAGAACCTCTAAGATCTAGCACCTGGGCTTGAACATGATTTTGGCCCAGGGGGTCTGGACCAATCTTCAAACCGCCTCCCAGTTAATTAGCTCAATGGGGATAGAGCGCTGCGCGCTGGACTGTTGTGCGGGAGGTCGAGGATTCGAGCCCTGGCCGGACCAACACTCAAGGTCTTAAAATAATTGAGAAGAATATGCTACCTTTCTATAACATCAAGAAATGGTTAGATATTCTAGTCTTCTCGGATAGGGACGAATAAATGGAGGTCCCGTCTCCTGCAGGGTTAGGGGTAGGAGACGTTAATTTCCGGATTCCCACGCACGAGATTACTGTGTGATGGATGTCCTCCCCTGGGGTGGGATGGGTGGGTTGGGGTTGGTTTAGGCGGATGAACCTAGTAGGGACTACGTGTCCTATTGTTCTCTCGCCTGTACACTGTACGAATCTATAAATACAAATACAAATACAAATACAAAAGTTAAAATTCCTGAGGGGAGGCGATGTTGAAGCTTTAAATTGATCGACGCATCAATACTTTCAGTATCCCTCCACCTAAGGATGTCATCTGTTAACGTTTGATAGTCGCCGAGAAAAACCGAGCCGCAGTGCCTTCTTCCACTCGCAACTAAATCTAATGATTTTCCGTTAAAAATAGTTAACATAGGGGTTTTCAACTGAGTGGGAGTGAGTCCTCCTACAGTTGTATTTCTGCTTTTCAGTGAAATACTTTTCCGAGGTAACATATGCCGGCTATACTATCTAATGAACAAGTTTTTTTAAAAGTGTCGTTCTCGTGGCCGAAAAAACCGTAAGAAGGGAACAATAAAATGTGTTTTGTGATTGAAATATTTCGACCTTGCGTGACAAAAGCTTGAGTGTGTTGAATTTATAGTAGTATCAAATTGCTTCCCGTCTTGAACATCATCGGCAAAGAACATTTGACCTGCCATTAAAGATGATTGAATTGTCCTCTTTCAAGTCCACAATGAAGCTCAAGTTTACCCTGGAACTTTCTTAAAACTTATTAGTATTCGAATCCACAAAGAAAAACAGACGCCCTCCGCTAGTTTACGGAATGTGTTATTGTAAACAATTCCGCCATGGGAAATCGATGAGAATTTGAAACGAAGCAGGGATAAAAACCAATCTGTCGTTGTTAGCTATGCAAGGCTAGCTTACTGTATTAATTTCCCGATCGAACACGGTGCTAACTTCTAAAATGTGCTTGGAATTCCGGATTTAACCACAGGGTGCCTAATTAGATTATGTCGTAACGTAACTGTCGAAGTTGCGATTTTCACGAAGTTCAGCTTAGTTTTTCCGCGCGGAAATGAAAAGCCCCAAACTAATATTTATATCCTCGAAAACAACACTACTACCACTTATCATGAGCTTAACCTGAACCGATTCTGAGTTATTCTCTTCTTGCGCATACCCATAATGCCTTGCGCCTTGGGGGGTAACCGGGATAAAAAAAGTGGCGTCTTGTGCTTAGAAAAGTAAGCCTTGCCTGAAATATCCAAAAACCTACAAAGAACTCTCCGGTTCAACAAAACCAAAACTAAAAGAGCTCTGTAGAGCTTTAACAATTGATTTTGAAAAGTCAATTGGAAAAAAAGCACTCGTAAAAATGTCGTTTGCAATGCCTTGAACATATCGACTTCTGGCTCTGTCAAGAGTAAACATGACGCAGTCACTACGAAAAAAACTGATATTCCATCGCTTGCATGCCTAAAAAAGCTGAAAGACTGGAAGAAAAGCTTTTAAAAAGGGAGTCCCGCTGATGATGGACTAACCCTAACCCTAACCCTAACCGCATGGGGAAAATGATGATTGAAAATTTGCTATGAAATGCGACATTTGGATTTTGAAATATTGGTGATATTTAAAAGCGTTCCCTGAGCTCAAAATTAAATGAAATGGTCCCATTTTAGACTTAAGCCATACCCCGATCCCTCCTATACAAATTTGTCAAATTGATACGGGCTTGCTTTCTTTTTCGCTTTTCATGAGCAAAGTTGATTTGCCTCTACTCGGGGCACTGATTTCCGCCGTTTTACGGCTACCGACGCTCGTTTCAAGTTTTCGTGAATTTTCTAGGATAAAGAAGCAAGTCTGGGGGAAAAAACCTTACCACGTTTCTAAGTTCGCTAGAAGGTATCTCTAAGCAAAATATGAAGGTTTTCAATTTTTCGATCATGTGCCACATTTTTCGATTTTCATTCGGTTAATTCAAACATACGCTCTTAAGGCCATTGTAAGACCTTTGTAAGGCCTCTAAAACGGGCGCCACACAGTTTTACTTTTGCGTTCAACATTTGCCCAACTGTTCAACTTTTGTCGAACGAAAGTTGGTCAAATTTTGAAACCGTTTAAACGGGCCTTTAATGACCTTTAGCAGTCAGCAAAGCGGTGGACGGAAGATGTCAATTGAAAATGGATATATTTATTTAGTTAGAATTTCGCGAATGGCCGGATGTGTTTACAGTTTCTTGCCACGCTTCACTTATTTTTGCGTTCAACATTTGCCCAACATCCCATAGTTAATTGAGGGGACTGGTTATGAAGCTCGGCGAAGAACAAAGGAGAGAACAAAGGCGCCTGAGTTTATGTTGCTTTAGCCCGTCACGTGACATTGACCGTGCACATTCCAAAACAACATGGCGGACGTGAACGATCTCTTTTTATTCGGAGACGATTTCGATGCCATTATTGATATACTAGAGGCTGAAGAAGTTGTGCAAGAGCAATTTAGTGAAGCAGTAAATGAGGTAAGATATAACAGTGTTTGATAATTCTTTATAAGGGCAACTTTGGACTTATAAAGCGGGTCAGTTCTAATCTCGAAATATATGTGCTTTCGTGAATAGGTCCAAAACAGCCGACTAATCTGCGACCTTTGCAAGAAAACGTACAAGAGCAAGGGAGGTCTGAAAAGGCACACATCCCTAAAGCACCAAGAAGACTCTGCGAGACAGGATGAAGAAAAAAGCGAGACTTTTACGGCTGAAATCTTGGCAAATATGGTCGACGAAGTGAAGCTCAAACTCGCTGATAACAAGGTTTTCCCAAAAGGCTTAAGGGACGAGCTTAGATCGTATGTTTTTGTAAAACTTGGGGAACAAACATTGGAATTCTGTGAACTCCGAAAGACTTATGAAGGTTTAGTTAAAAATGGAGATGCTGAAAAGTTCTACACAAAGTTCTACTCAGCTGTGCCACTGAATGCCATGAAGTATTTCGAGGGATTGTCACGAAATGCAGCTACACTGCTATCTACCAAAGTTGCTGATCGTATGTTATCATACAGTAAAGAGAAGGCTGCTACGAGTACTCCTAATTTAGAAGCTACAAATGTTCCATTATTAGAGCAAGAAATGGCTGGGCTGCAATACCTTGGAGGTTATGTGCTTCATAAGTTACATAACAAGCATGTCAATTCAAAGATCTCTAAATCAGCAGAAAGTGAACAAGCGATTTCTTTACTGAAGGCTGGGAAATGTAAAGATGAGGCTGAAAATGTTAAAGACACTCAGAAACTCATTAACTGTTTGAATCGTGGGGGTTTGTGGAGTATCACAAAAAGTGCTCAAACAATATTTTTAAGAACAGAAAACTATTTTAGGGCTGCCACAGCAAAGTCTGGCTTACAGAGTATTGACATCAACAGTATCATAATGAAGTCTATTAATGATGTTGCAACAGTTTCAGCATACAACACATTGGTGTCTGATTCTGAACTGGTCATCTGTAAGAATGTTGGCAAGGATGTATTACAAAATATTGTTAGCTTATTTGTGAGAGTACGTTCCTTTTCTTTTGCCAAAGATGTGATACAGAAACATAAAATGAAAGCAAAGCAAGTTAAGGCTAAAGCACTTCGCAAGGAAATCACGAGAGCCAGTAACGATTGTGGAAAAGAAAGACAACCTTAGATCAGTTTTAAAATTTTTGAATAATATTGAATTGTTAAAGTTGCTGTTATCTTACACGGCATGTGTTGAATGTAAATACCCTATCATGATGTATAACATAGTCAATAACTATGGACTGATCAAGCACCAAAATAATTTAATATGACAAACACAGGTTTCAAGCTTTGGATATTTTATTCTGAATCTTCAATAATATATATATATATTTAACAGTTATTACTGCTACCATATAATGCAACTGGCATGCTTGTTTCTTTAACAATTACAAAGAGGCATTGACCATTCAAGTTAAACAAACCACTGAATACTGCAAATTAAGACTGAATGCTAATGCAAGTAAGAAAATGCAATATTTTTGAGGCAAAATTATTGTTTCAGGCTTAATAATATACCTGCAAAAATGTCTGCATGCTAATTGGCTTAGAGCATGTCAAATAATCCCAAACAGTGCAGAAAGTTGAAATTAAATTTTTGTATGTATATTATTAACAAGTAATCGCATGTTTTTTTCGTGCAATTTGGAATAAATAAGCACTCGTAAATTTTTCAAAGTCTACAAATTGCACTCGCTCGTGCAATTTTGTTAGTTAAAAATTTACTTGCGCGTAGTTATTCAAAATTGCACTCAAAATCATGCGATTACCTATACATATTTACATATTTGTAAAGCATTTTGTGTCAATAGTAATGATATCTTGCACGGTTTTAGAAAAACTACATAATTACTGTTTACCCCTTTTGGGTAGAGGGTCATTAGAAATGTTATCCCATGCTCTGTTCTTATCTTTTCGACCGCGTGTATTCCCAGACTGGCATGAAATTGCTCGCTGCATCCTGATTGTGTTATCATTGTAGCCAAACATTCTGATATCAGGATTGTCACTCCTTCTGCCCAGCTTTCTTTGGTTGCCAAAATACTCCTCTGCAGGATCCTGGCAGAACCTTTCAGTTAGCACAAAGTCCATGCCTTCGTTCAACAGAAACCTTGTTGCTTCAACAACTGAATGGGTGGTTATCTTAAGGCCTTCGTGCGTCTGCCATGATAAGAACATCCTGCTTCTTGCATTCTGTGTGAAGTTCCCCGGTCTGTCTTTTGTGCTCTCCTTCCAGGCACTTAGATAATCAAGGAAATCTCCCTCAAGCCACAGAAATCTTGGGTCATCAATGGATGTGTATGGTGCAAGGAGTGGCTTTCTCTTTCTCAGATGCTCGGTAGTACTGCGAACATTAAGGCAATCGAAGAATTGATCCATCATCTTACACAATCTTGCAGTCGCCGCTGTATCAGGGGTGCTGTAGGCCGTCATCACTGCTGCCACTGTTGCGCTTAGAGCCTGAGCAGCCAAATTGACTCGCATGCAAGAGTAGGAGCTGAGTTTGATGTGCTCGTAGGTGATCTTGGGTAAAAGCTTCAACCCATTCTCTGCATCTTGGTAGTACAGTTGTGCTATGTGCTGCCATAAAACATATAGGCCATCATTCCACATATACCTGGGGAAACCAAATAAATAGCAATCAGTCAAAAAGTGACATAAATTATTTTATATATCTTACAAAATAATATATGCTTTAATAAAAATAAAATAATAAATATAAAAAATAGAGTAGAAAAATATATGTGAATTTTCTGACTCATCTTTTTCAGAGCATCTGAGAATTTTTAGTGTTATATATACAGTCAAACCCCTATTAAGCGGCCACCCCCTGTTAAGCGGCCAGTTATCAAAGTCCCAAATTTGTTGTCAGTATAATACTGTAAATGAAACCCCTATTAAGCGGCCAACCCTATTAAGCAGCCACTTGACAGGTCCCCGAAGGTGGCCGCTTAATAGGGGTTCGACTGTATTTTCATTCAAATTCAAATGTAGCTGGAATGGAATGTTGGCACATTAATAACAATGGATGACATCAGCATGAACAGCCCTTTAAGTCATGATATTATTATAATTACCTAGAACATTTTCCAGAACCAGAATGGTGTAGACAATTTCTTGTGGTCTTCATGAGATGAGGAGCATCTGAGAAGAAATAGATGTATCTGTGCGGAGCATACAAGTTGGTCGTACGGTAGCAAACATCTTTCCCAGCATTGCCATCCAGATCTTCATGCATTCTATAGAACCTTCTGTTAGGAGATGCGCCATCAGAAGTTGTGCCAATCACCCACAGGTTACATGTCATCTCCAGTATGCCTACAGCTTCCCAGAAGAGTGGCATCAACTGGTCAGCTGTAACACCATTAGTAGCAAAGTATGCAAGGTTGAACTTCAACTGTGTGCAGACCCCTCTGATGAGGAAAGCCAGAGCATGTGTTGCAAGCTCATCAACTTTCTTTAACAATCCAAAGTTAACATCTGGGTCGCCAAGGTCAACATAACCGATGAGTTCTCCTGTAACTTTGTCGAACACTAGATTGGACATGACCTTCATTTCGTCAAATAACAACACAACATACCGCTGAACATCAAAGTAGGAGTCTGTCTGGCCTTTCAGCTCCTCGATCACATTCTCATTAAATCCCCTTGTAGGTCTGATACAGTTGCGGTAGTCCTTGAGGGTACGCTGGCTCGGTAGAACGAGGATTTTACTTCTGCGTAGTTCTTCGTAGCAGGATGGCGACTTTGCAGCAAGAGATAAACAGTAGCGGATTATCATCGGATGATACCTCACACCAGTAGGGCTGCTCGAAAACAATTTCTTCTGTTGTTGCCAAAAGAGATTCATAAAAGGAGTAACATCTGATTTCCCAAGAATAGTGGCAAAATCATCACTCAACTCAGGGTCAACCTCTACACTTGATTTAGTAAGTTCAGTTCTCATTTCGTCCAGTTGCCATTCAAGATCTGCACATCTTAGCCTCTGATTCTGCAGGGTCAGTTTAATACGCTCTGGTGCAGTTTTCGACACTGGAGCCTTGATGTGTGCAGGTTCTGCTAGCTTTCGTTGCTTTGCTTTCTTTGATAGGTCACTAGCATGGAGATATTGCGAACAGCTGCTGCAATACTGCTCATCAGCATGACACAGAACAGAACAACCACAAGACCTCCAGTATTGCTTGCTTGGAAACGAATCCAAGTTGTTGTCTTCTCTGTCAATGGACAAGGGATCCACAACCCTGGGAATTATATGGGGCAACACATTTCCAGTAAATACATTCGTCTCTACTCCAGGGCAAATCAAACAACGTTCCACATGTTTCACAAGGTCCGATGCTGTAATGTTGTTTATGGACCTAAAGTTTTTCGTGTAAAGTTCATGGTCTTCAGGTAGTAGCCATCCGTAAACAAGAATAGTAAAACCGAGGCTGTCATCGATTACTATTTCGAGCTCTGGAATCTGTAACGAAGGCAGAATTTTCTTTAAGACAATCCTGTCCTCGAGTTCTTGTTGAGTCCACTCACTGAGAGTTTTGAGGGACTTGACACGTTTACACAGGTCTCTAAAATTCTTGTAGTATCTGGAACAACTAGTAGTCTCCTCGACAGTCACTACAACTTTTGGCGGCCTTCGAGTCGTCTTGTCCGTTTCGTGGCTTCTCTTTGGCATGTTCCGAACAGGTAGAGCCCCAAACATTGGTTTCTTCTTTGTCATTTTCGCCGTTTGAACTGGAAAAGTAAGAAAGATCATTAGAATGAAGCCCAAAAGAACAACAAGCTACCCCACTATGTTGTCATGTTACGATCAGCTTGTTTATCATTTGGCATTACTTACATATCTCTATGTCCTCAGGAGCGAAGTGCTTCTCGCATGTATAAACTCTGTCACCATCAATCTGTTTCTGGAAATCGCTATCAACTCCACGAGTCTTCTTTATCTCATTTAGCCACTCCAGTCTCCACTTCTTGTACTCGTCGTTTCTCGGGAAAGGCAGCTTCCAAATCCCGATTCCTTTCGTCCTTCTACACGAGCCACAGCCGAAAACCGCACAGTTATCGCCAGGCATTTCGCAATACACAAACACAAACTACTTCTCTAACTGTTCAACACCTGTGTGATCAATAAATCTTTTCCAATACGCTCTAAATTAACTTTAAGCTTTCACCGTTCGAGAACACGCGCACAGGCAAGCGACGCCATCTTGAAAATGTGTGCACGGTCATTGTCACGTGACCTTTAAAAACGTAAACAAAGACATAGTCCTTTGTTCTTCGCCGAGCTTCATAACCAGTCCCCTCAATTAACTATGAACATCCGTTCAACTTTTGTCGAGTAAATGCTGGTCAAGTGTTAAATGTGTATTGAAAATGAACTTATTTATTTAGTTAGAATTTCGTGAATGGCTGGATGTGTTTACGGTTTCTTGCTACGCTTCACTTCAACTTCAGCACAATGTATGTGAGCTGCCTTGGATTCCATATGGTAACTTAGATAATTTGTCGTTGGGCTTTTTGTCCACAGAGCACGCAAATCAAAAGTTGTTTTTTTTGCAGAGGACGGCTGAGAAATGTACAGTTTTTAAAGGCCCTCGCTGAGCTATTTTCTGCCCATTACGTCTTTTGTTTTGCCACGTCCTCGTCACCGTTACCGTCGTGGTTTTTGCTAAGGTACCTAGTTCTTACACTGTCAAACATAATTTCTCTTTCTTAAGCGTAACTGCTTTCTTAATAATCAAACAAAAGAAGTAATTGTGTTCTATAAGTATTAGCATTTTGGCCAATTTCCGTTGCGGCGCGAAATTGAAGACGGTCACAATGACAAAAGCAATGCCCCGGTATCTATATGGACGCTCAAAAGGTTATAACTTCTAAATATCTACTAGTAGCATATACAATCTCTGACTGGCAAACTTCAGAGCAATGAGATGGATTCATAAACCAAAGTTAGAAGACTACGCGTATATTTCTTTTTTAATCAGTCATCGCAGAGCGACAGATTGAGGCACTAAAAATGAAACGAGTTAATTTTCGTTTGAGGCCGCTGAACAGTTAGTCTTTTATCCAAAAAACGAAGGCCACAATTAATTATAAACACTTCCGCTCCGTTTATAGTGCGCCGTAAGATCGAAAATAAGCCGACTTTCATGAACGACAACCGTGGAAACCCCCATAGTTTATAATCGTGGTACCGAGATGACCTTTGCTAACGGCAATTATCAATTTCCAGCTTTATGAGGTATAGCAAGATGTTTCCAGATGACACTTCGCCGATAGAGATCAAGACCCCAAGAAAAAATACGAACCTTCTACGAACGCATCGGGCGAACACGTAGCGTAAACTTTAATATCTTCCCACCGAAAAACTCTCGCCAGAGAGAAAATTAGTGAGTTTCGTCAAAGCAAAAACTATTATGCTAAGATATAAAATGCGAACGGAAATTTTTAATGCTTATGTAGGAAATTCGCCAACGATTTTGTTTGTTTTGATAACAAAGCAATTACGTTAAAGAAAGAGAAAATTTGGTTCCGAGTATTCCGGAATACTCGGAATACCCGGATCGGAGTACCCGGAATTCCTGGAATGACCGAAAAATATTAAATTTTTAAAAAATAAAAGTAAATTAACAAATAAATAAGAATGTTGATGATTGAAAATTAATGGTAAATTCACAACTTAATTAAACAATTTAATACGAAATTTTCTCTGAGGGTCCCGGAAAAAAAACACTTACCGGCACTGTTTATGGAGATGCACGTATTAGAATTAAAAAAAGTCTGCGTAAGGCGAGTAGCCCACACAACTTAAGCGAAGAAATATTTCTACTCTCCCTTTCCCCTGGATGGGATGCTAGTCCATCACATGGTTACTCCCCGTTTTAAATTCGCCTCCACCATTTACACACCTGTGGGATGTCTAGGGCGCCATGATCGCCACGCTTTTCCAGCCGGAACCACTGCAGAAGAGTAAATAAATGCAATATTTCCAATTAGTTTAATAGTTCAATTGTAAAAAGCTCCGAACTATTACAAATTAATACCCTACCTTAAATAATTATTAACCACACATTGGGAGCTATCAAAGCAGCTACCATTAAGACCAGCCGTCCACAATTAAAACTGAGAGATCGTCAGTTACTTGACACCTTTTCGCGTTTATTATATATACCTTGAGTATATACCTTTGAATTTAATCCTTGTACTGATGGATTCTTCTAAACAAGAAAAAGGACAAAAAAGGACTTACTCCTCGGTTGTCTCTGGAGATGGTAAGTTTCTTTTCCAGTTATTTTTTTATGGTTGTGGTTTCACTTGAACGCATGCTAAATTTGACCCGCCACGTGGTCCGTTGTCTTTATTGGTAGTACTCCCAGCGATTCTGAAGTGTATAGGCACTGTTTATCAATTTTTTCTTATATTTCTTTTTTGTAATCCACGCAGACTCGATTAGTTCAGAGAAAGAGCTAGAAGAAAGGTAATGGAAAGCCTAATTAGAAGTATTTCTACCGTAATTGTTGCTGATAAAAAAATATGTTGAAAAGATATGTTTAGGCCACTAGAGGAGAGTCTTTCTGGAAAGCTCAATTATCTCATTCAGGTTAAGCCCTTCCACATACACCTTAAAAGGTGTTGGCGGGTCTACGAGACTCCTGTAATTCGCAAATAATTTCTCAAGCCTTAATATTTACCTTAGCTCTTACTGATATGTCTGTTAAGCCTGCTGCTTAGTGAATACGTCTTGTATGACAGTTTGCATAAGACTTTTGGAAACGTTTGGAAATAGCACATATTTAGACGTAAAACAAAAACAAATAATGTCTCCTGCCTTCGAATGTTGGAACTGAAGGCCAGTGTTCGTTACAAGCTATCACAGATGAAAAGCAAATGGCTACAAGAGTACTCATCGGAAAAGATTTAATCCATCAACATATGTTCATACTGTGCCCTAAAACAACAATTATCGATTGTTAAAACTACGGGGGCGGGAAGATGAGAGACCCTGGGAACGAGGTCGATTTCGAGAACACGGTATTGTTTTTCAATCAATAGACCAGGCAAAGAGGTATGGTACTCTTGAACGAGCAAGGTGACCTTAGCCTTTCATTGAATAATTTTTGTGTACAAAGTTATCCCATCTAAATTGGAGAGATCAAAAACAAAAGTCTATTAATGGAAAAAAAGATAGAGCCAAAAGCGTGCACAAATTTCGTTACTCGATGATGCAAGTTATGACCTTAAAAGCAACGATTTGAGGAACCTTTTGGGTCGATGTCGTTTAAAAGTAGGTGGTTTTTCCATAAACTACATATCAACTTGTTCTAGACACTTTCTACCTATCAAGTTTTTCTGTTACTTAGTGAGCCGAAATAATATCGTTTATAAACTCGAATATTTTTTACTGAACTAAATGAAGTTGACAAGGTGGCGTTTGTAGTCAGCCAGGAATGAAAAAGATTAGGAAGGGGTTGGGGCGAACTCAATTGAAGTAGAGTTTATTTGCTTGGACTATAGTGGATTGGACTGGTTTGGAATAAATTGCTCTGACTTGAATTTAATTGAAATGCATTGAAATTAAAACTAGTAGATTGGGTTAATTGGATTGAAGAGGGTCGGAAAGGGCAAGCTAATGTAGTTTATGGCGAATTAAAGTAGATTTGGGTTGGATTAGATTGTATTAGCGTGCGATGGAGTAGACTGGGATGAAGTTTGCCGGCTTTTCCACCCACAATGTCGTGCAGGTGAAGGCCGCATTCATTTTATTGCACAATCAACCAAGATCTCTTGGTGTGATGAATACAAGTATAATGTTGATCCTCAAGCTAACTCTAAGCGCTAAAATTGAAAAGCTAACCTCAATATTTGCCTTGTTTCAAATTAGGGTTTTACATGTTTTAGTGGTATCTATAATGAAAGGAACGAATTTTTCCGTTGTGTTAGTAATGATAATTTCTAGAACAGTTTTTTTACGATGCATACAACCTGTTAACAGTATATAATTCTCGACGTGTTATCATTATAATGCTATGTTGTTTAGAGCACAATTTGCATTTCCTGGAAACAGATCCACAAGCGTTCCCGATGACAAGCGGTTCTGTAGGTCAAGTACTTTCATTTGTGTCTGGTGTAGCTGGTTTTTGTCGTAATGATTGTTGCTCATCACTGCAAAGGACTGGGCCTGTTGGTTCCACACGCAGCAGCCCGCCGTCCAAACAGCCCGAGGAGTTACTAGTTTTATTTGTCTTTGTTTCACTGTAAATTCGTCCGAAAGGACCGGCTTCGGCACGTTGTTGAGGCCCTTTTCTGATCTGCCTGTCAGTAGGTAAAGGGTTCCTTGGCGGTTTAGGTTGCCACAGGTATTTTTGGCATAATCTCTTATCTTTCTCTCAAAAACCTGCCAGGGTCCGCTGTTTGATGCTTGGAACTGTGGTACAGTATTGGTGAGAGTGAAAGTAGCCCTCATGAAATTTTTGTCAAAGGAATTGATTGCAGAAGGATTCATATGGCCTCTGGTGAGTACTGCTACTGCCCCGAAGTTGCTTTTGGCTTCTCTGTTGGCCGCAGTATAGGCACCGTTGACACCAGGGACATCTATAATCATAAGTCTTATTGTAAGATGAATACGGATAAAATTCTTACCCTAAAAATCTCAAATCATATTCTAGGGAATAAGATGACGTTATTATCCAACTGCACTAAGAAGAGTACAATTTACGAGCGAATCGAATACAAATATCACGCGATATTGTACATGTGCATTATTAACCAAACGTGAGGTAAAGATTGCGTGAAACAACGAGTTAAATACTCAACGATACTACGCAACAAAACGTCTAATAAGAGATTCATTATCCAACACTTTATTTCAGTGCGGGCGAATCTCGCGGATATTTCTGGAGTACAAATATCGCGTGATATTTGTACCCGTCTCGCACGTTATTTGTACTCTACGAAGCACAGTTGAATAATAAAATTGGTTTTTTGTATCGTAAGAAAACCTCTTTAGCCGGCTAGCTGCGCGCGCGACGCTTATCTATCTGCCTCCCTTTTCCCACTCTTTAAGAAATGCGCATAAAATAAAGCAGTTGTGAAATAAATAACTTATTGCGTGCATTTTTGAAAAATAATCAGCGATACTACACAGCAGAAGGTTTAATACTCGTTAAAGACTGAATAGTGATCTTTGAGCAATTCAGGGAGCAATATCGTTTTTTTTTTTCGCCTTTACTGAGATTACGAGATCATGAGGCCTTTTGATTGCACTCTCATTTTTCTTGAAAACATAGAGATTCTTTGAAAACAAGGCGTTTTGAGGAACAAACGGATAGAGAAGCCTCTGAGGGGTTAGTCCTTCCACTGAAAACTCTGCGGCGGAAGGTCACCCACTTCCTTGGTGGCCTTGTGTGTTTTTTAACAACGCAGAGCATACTCTAAACCTCAGTACTTGTTTTATGGATTGATTGTCATCCAATCGGGCTTGTAATAAATAATTGTTGAATGTTCATTTTACATACTTGGAGGGTTCCTCCAATTTGCTTTTGGTCTCGGAAACTTCCCAAGGTTCGTTGCCTGCGCGGGTGTAACTTTGTAAGCTGAATAAATAGCAGTGTTTGTGGTTGGATCAAAGAGGGAGACAAAATAAGGAGGGGTGTTTGGAAGATCACCGCTTCGCTTCTGTTGGATTTCTATCCCTTGGTTGATGTCAGGGAGGCCAACTGGACGCATGCCTCCAACGAAAAAAAGTCCGCCCCCTAGAGATCTTTTTCCTCCATTTGGCGTTTCCTCTTAAGAAAAGACATACATAATAGGTTACAAAGTTGCAGAGCAATGATTAGGTAGTTTCATCGGATTTATTGAAACACCGATCAGAGATCGATAACAGTGGTCTAAAATTATTACAATTAAGTGGTATCACCATCAGAGTCGAGTGGTTACTTTTACGTCAGTCGAGTCTTAAACTGATTCTGCTTTGTTGAAGCTAATTGGTTAACTTTATCAATGAAAACCCGCGTATATGAACCTTGAATTTAAGAACCGTAAGGCTAAACTTTTCCAGTTAAGCATCCTTCACATAAGAGCCTTCCAGGCAGAAATTTCAATACAGGTTCTTATTTTTAGAATATAGAATAGCTATGGAGAGTGACTAAAAATAAGTTTCTAGAAATTTTAGAATGCCTCGTCATGCTGACTTGCAAGCATGAACTTGCGATGGATTTTTCTAGAATATCCTGTCAGGTTTTATTGTTATTATGTAACACTACCAAAAAGGTGTGGTCGTAAATGCCTGGAATGTTCTGGAATACTTTGTAAACGTACGTACGGAATTGGCCGTGTAGCAGTAGTAGTAGTAGTAGTAGTAGTAGTAGTAGTAGTAGTTGTTGTTGTCGGGAGAGACCGATTGTTTGGAAAGCTATACTAAGAGAAAGAACTGTTGAGGATGATTGTTAATTTCAAGGAACTTTAGAGAAAACTGTGAGTTTGTGCAGTGGTCAGTTAAGATATAGTTTGTACAGGGCTTAAGTAAGTTAATGAGGATGCTAACTTTATAATCTATTGGAGTCGCTACTAAGTAAGAATATTACACGTCATTTAATGAAATTAGTTGAGTTTGTATGATTGTAGTGTTCTTCTGTCGGTTAAGTTATACCGTAACAGAATTTTTTTCAAATATATTACAGTACATCTCAAGCGATACAAAAAGGACAACAAAAACTACCCAGAACACTGACATTGTCATTAGATCACAGTACTGTTCTGTCAATACATCCATAGTTCTGCAAGATATCTAACTTTGTATATAAGTTAACCATGTACAGCACGGAACATTAAGGCCGCTATACAGCGCAATGTCATACCCACACCCAAGAATGGCAGTTTATGTTTTAGTAAAACAAATGTTAAGAACCTGAATTAGACCTCAAGTAGTCTAATTTCACAGTAAATACCATTTCTATTCGGAGGCTAACTTGAGAAGATGAAGGTCTTATATGCGGGTTTCCTGTAGCTTTCTTTGGCTACGAATGATTGGTTTCAAATCGCTGGGTAAGGTAGTTCGTTTTCTTCGGCCTGTTCTATCTGGTAATGTCGTGAAGAAAATCATCTCAGGGTACTGGTAGCTGTTTTCATTTGCTGAGGGAAGCTTGTCTTAAGTTGGTTGGTTTAAGTTTAATCTCCTTGGTGAGCTGATAGAACGTTCTAAGAAGGTCGAACACATGTTTCACTTCAAAACGCAACGCAGAATCAACTCCTACGAACGTGACGCGTGCCAAGGGGAAGTGCGTAACGGCAATCAGAACACAACTGTTTTAAGACGAATCTTTCAACAATAAGGCTACACAAGTCGATTTAATCGATGAAAAAAAAGTCTAGACGCTTTTTTTCCTTCTTAGAAACAACTATGGGAACAACGAAATTAGAAGAAAGACGCGGGAAACGAATACTAACTCAACTCCCACAACAGACTTACCTCAACCAACAGATACTATAAACTTACTCATGTAATCATTTAGGAGACATAAATTGTTTGTATTTACCAGTGGAGTTACTTTTAGAGAATACGGTCACAGGTAACACTGAGATAGCAATGATAAAACACCAAACGGTCGTTCTCTTCATCTTGCGAGTCCGTCTTCGAATGCACGATCTAAATAAACTGACATGATAGAAGAATTGTTGAGTAAAGTGCCTAAACCGTCTTTTACTTTAATACTGATGTGGAGTATTTAGTTAATTAATAATAGGGAAGTAAGATTCAGTTATACTTTTATTTCTAGGCAAGGTTTGTACTCCGAAATGTGAAGGTAACTGGGTTTTAGCTATTACGACGGAAAGATCCCTGACTATTACGGACTGGGCTGTCATTCATTCGTCCTTAGTACGTCTACTGTTCTTGCCCTAGAACTACAAATTCTTTTTTTGGCTTTCGCAGTCAAAGATTGGTTGATTGATCGGAAAAATTTTAAAGCGTGATGTTTTTCATTCGTGAAATTCTCATGAAAGCAAGTTAGGATTCCGATAAGGTCAGTTGGTTCGCAAGCCGGCTAGTGCGTACTTCGTAAAAATCAGAGTTGTAGTCAGGTAGTAGTTTTGAGATTCAGAGTCAGCCAGGTAATGATTAGAGAAAAGAGATTATAAACTATATTATGTAGAAACTTAGCAGAAAACAGGGATTAAGGAATAACCTAAAGGACAGCTCTACAGTCTCTGGTGCCTTCCCCTTAAAGTGCTACTGAAACGAAATTTTCGTATCTGAAATATTTGTTCTAACCTGTAGTTTTGAATATGCTGATCATCGTGAGATAAATTGCTTTGGCCAAAAAGAAGCGAAAGATATCTTTTTTAACCGTTCAAATCAAAAATTTTACACAAAACCATGTCCGGGCCCTGGTACCGAGCGAAATGGATTGATGACGTCACTGGTTGTGTTCACTCCGATAGCGTGGTTTATTTCACTCACTGTTTGTTTGTATTCGTGGGCGAAGGAGATGGCAGATATTGAAGTTTTGTCAAGTGAATCTTCTTCTGAACGAAGCGAAGTTGTCTCCAGTAGCGAAGACGAAGATGGTGGCGTAAAATGGGGTTGACAGGCTTACACGACTCCCAAGCGTTTGTTGAGAGTAGGCTATTCAAAGTTTAGCCCTCACGAGTATGTCTTTGAGCGACCGCCCTCTTTTGTAAGATACGAGCGGCGGATTTTTGTATAGTTCGCTCAGTAGTGGTTGTGTTTCTATTAAATGCCAGTTTTTTATGAGAATTTGCTTTATGTGTGGCACTGAGTACGCACATCAGGGATTGCGTCTTTTTCGAATCGTTCGCCTTAGTAGATGTACAGCTATTTTTTTGACTGTCTCGATCGTTAAGTTGTCTTGATTGCTTTCAGCTTGCGTCACGCGCGCTGATTCGATCGTACTAAAGTTCTTAGTGTTCAGTGTTCCAGCCGTTTTGGTTGGTTTTTTTTTCTTTATTTCGGTATTAAAACGACCGATTTCACGTTCATAGAAGCACATGATCGCCTTTAGTGTTTCTTGCTCCGCGTTGTTAAGGATTTGCTTTATCTCATTTTTGAAATCCTCGTCTGCTCTTATTTTAGCCCTCGCCCTATATTGTAGGGATTCTGGGCATGTTCTGCGAGGCATTTGGTACAGAGGGATTTGGGTTCTGTCCTGGTGTACCGGTTCACAAGGGAATTACCATTGTTCTTTCTTTGTTTAGGAGTCATTGGTTAGCTGTTGTGTATTGTTAGGTCTTTTGTATCGGCTCTTGTGAACCGGTACACGAGGACAGAACCGGGATTTGTTCGTTGTCCTCAGACTTGCCGAGTAGATCATCTTCAGTGGCGGTGTCGTATGAGGCTTCCATGTTTTCTTCATTCTCTGAATGCCATTGCTTTGGCTCGGGGCGTTTAGTAGCCCATCTACCGTTATAATGTCTTTCCACATTTTCTGTAGATGGTCAAGCAAGACCACGGTTTCGATCCTAATCTTGTGGATCTCCTCAGTTTCCGATTAACTAAATAGACTGGTAGAGATTCGTTCTCGGTATCAGTCGGGAATTTTGCTCCCTATCCGGGCGAACCTCTCGCAGATAGCCAAGATGCCGATGTGGCCGCCGATGAATAAGACGAGGATGGCATTTTTCCCGAAATCCTCTTTATCGGCCTCCCAACATGCAAGCCACACTCCATGCTTTTTACCCTTCTTTCACAGAAGTACACAACCAGTGACGTCACAGGGCTGTTTTGGCCGCGCCAAGATGGCCGCCAATTTTGATCTCAGCCGGTCAACTTCGAATGGTTAAAAATGTACTTTCCGCTATGCGTTGGCCCAAAAAAAGTACACAGCGTTTGCAAATAACGTTCAAACTCTATTATATTGCAAAAATCTCGGATATGAAAATTACGTTTCAGTAGCACTTTAACGTGGAACGCTCTCTAGCTAGATTTCCCTCATCCCCGCCTAAACAATACTTTGAACTTGAAATCAAACAGGTATCAAGTTATCCCATCAGTTAAAAGGTATTTGAATGAGAATTCGATGATCGGAACGAAAAGGAATTTCAGAAATTGTTACCGTTATAATGATATGTATGATGCACGATCCTCGTAGTAGAGAGCGCTATTTATGCAGTAGCGAAAATCAGACATGAAAAAAATCAGGCCTGTACGGGATTCGAACCACTGACCTCCGCGATACTAGTGCAGCGCTCTGCCAGTTGAGCTAGCAAGCCAACTGGGAACAGGCCGTTAAGTTGTTCAACTTAACGGCCTGTTCCCAGTTGGCTAGTTAGCTCAATTGGCAGAGCGCTGCACTAGTATCGCAGAGGTCAGTGGTTCGAATCCCGTACAGGCCTGATTTTTTTCATGTCTGATTTTCGCTATTGCATAAATAGCGCTCTCTACTGCGAGGATCGTGCATCGTACGTATTTAATACCGCAGTTCAAAATATATGAACTTCATATATATATTGTATCTGTTATAATGATAACACAACGTAGGTAAGAAAGACAGTCTTCGTCTGTCGCCTTTTGATAATGCAAGAAGTATTATGCTAAGCAAACATTGATCAATATGGTTAGGTTTGCATGTTACATTATGGACGCCAAATCTACACAGCAAAACTGATGCAGGAATTTACAAACTCAGTTTATTATCTTTTGAAAAATGTTTGGAAATTCGGAAGCTAATTGTTCGCAGCTATTGCACCTTACCAAAGTAGGCACTTTTTGATGGTTGAGCGTATTTCAATGAGAAATAGTAAAAACTCTCTTCGTCTTTTCTCAAATTGAAATCGTAGCATGACTGATGTCGTAGGAACTTTTTCTTTGCACTTTATTTTAGTAAAGGTGTGAAAAGAGGTGTTATTATAGATTTCAGGAAATGCCCAAATTGCCAACAGATTTGAAAGTTCCGCCACGGAGTTCTCGCTTGTAGCAACTGTAGTCCATGTGACTTAAAAACTGAGGAATAAAGAGGGAAAGTTTCTGAAAGAAACTGGTGTGCTGCGTCGGGGGGGTAGTATAGCAAGGTAATTTGGGTTTTTTTAACTGAGTTGATGATGCATATTAGCCACCCTAAAGAGTTAAAATGCAGGCGTTTCGAGCGTTAGCCCTTCGTCAGAGCGAAAGATGAGGGTGGAGGAGATATTCCTTAAAATCTAGTACGCGAAGAAAAGTTAGCAAAATACGATTTCAAAAGCAGACTTTCTTCGTACTTCAACTTATTTGAAATGTGGTAGAGTTATCGTATAAAAAGAAAGGAGGAGTAAGGTAGTTCCTGAACAAAAAAAGGATCCGAATTTTCTTTAAAAATCAGTTACAATGGAAAGCTTTCGTAATCGGTGAAGTGATACATCCCATGATTACTTAGCGAGAGAGGATATGTGGCGAACACAGCAGTACGTAACGGAAAGCCCAAACTGTCTTACTGTAGCTCGAAGCGAGGGTCAAAATATTGCAAATTTTTCGACTGATAATAATTTGTTCAGTAGAGTGATTCTTAATGTATGACTTTGAAATTAGGTTTTAAAAAATGTCTCAAACTATTCCTCCTGCTTGAGAAACTCATTGGGTAATCACTTCTTTGAATAAGCAACGTAATATTCTGGCAATAGTCTAGCTATCGACTAGGAGATTTCGCTGTTTTAGAGATTTTTAAGATAGCAGCAATTGCTATTTTAATTTTTCTGAAGCAATATAGTGCACTTTCGTGAGTTAATGTTATCTATTCTGATTTCTATTAAACCTTTGAACTATTTGCAGAAGCTAATTCATTTGTATATTTATTTTCATCCTTTGATATTAGTACCAACGAAAAGTCTTTAAGGTTGCTATTTTTTCTTCATGTTAGTGCACCCATTTGCCCGATCAATGTACACTCTTTCATTCCTCTTATTTTTCTATCAAAGAAAATCCCCTTTTCTTTCGAAAAGGCTCTCCAAAAGTATCGTAAACCTCAAATCAGTTTTGAAGTGATTGCTCCCAGTTAAAACTAAATTCCAACACAAGAGTTCAAACCACCCTAGAGGAGAAGAGAGGAAGCTATTGTAGCGTGAAATCTTGAAACGTCTGTCACCAGGGTCTAAGATCAACAGGTACCTGCTACTACCAGATAAGTCTGGAAATGAGGGCGGAGCTTGTGCTATATAGGCTCTGAAGTAGGTTCAAATGGGCCGTGTATATGCTCAAAAATGCTTTTAAAAATTTTCAGTCAGCAAAGTAAACAACGATAGTTGAATTTGAAAAGAGGCGATGATTTTACTTCTTGAAATTTTCTGTTGAGTCGAAAATTGGAATTTGTTAGAGCTACAAGGTCAGATAATCAATAAGAAAAATCCAGTTTCGATTTAGATACAAAATTTTCAGAGTAACTTCATGGTACAGTCTAGTTGAATCAGAGATAAAGATGGCTTTTGGATTCATTCATTTTCTTCATACTAAACTTTCCCTACTTTGTGACATTGCAGTAGAACCCAGCTAATTCCAACTCGCGTGAACGATCTACCATCTTAATTTATGGAATTTTTTTTTATTGAGTTATAGAAAATTTGACCTTATTAGAAAGACGGTTATCCTAGTAAACCTTTTAGTTGTACGATTAGAGTGGATAGCTTTGTTTAGTTTCTTTTTTTTTCAAATTTCTGTGCTTCTAAAACGTGGTTCTTGTTTGCCCCTCGTCTTTTTTATATCTGAAGGATATAGTGAATAATTTAGCGTCAGTCAACTTCAGCTAAAAAATTTGGAAGCTGTTTCTTCAAGGCATGAAGTAATTCTTTAGTATAAAAAGCGCATCGCTTTAAAACGCAGAGGCAAAGTGACGGTTGTTAACTGATCAAATCCAACTGGTTAAAAAAATTTGAGTTTGCCAGACTTAGGAGTTAGGCAGGTTTCTCAACTTTCACACAATTTCTTTCGCGAAAGTAATAAACTTGGAAGATCCGCGTTACTTATCTGTAACCGTATTGTTTAAGACGAATTTTTACATTTTCCCCTCGGGGTAGGTAGAACGTTTCTGCTCTTTCCCAGAAACAGGGGATTCTTAGAATTTCTGTGATATTAAACATATTTCGTAACTACAGTTTTAACCATTTACTGTTCTATCGTTTCTTACAGTTACTTAACATTTAAGTTAAGTAGAATGAATCGAAATTACTCGGAAATCAACATTAATAGAAATTCGGAATTGTTCTGTCATTACGCATACAATTTTCGAGAATTTGCTAAAAAAATTGCAAAAAAATAAGATAACCTTTTTAATCATAACTGTCAGCTCAACCGAATGGTCACAGCTATTGCAATTTTTGGCAGCACTTTTAATGCTTCATTTAGTTAGAGTTGATCAGAGATCAACTTGAAGATTTCAGATGACATCGTCAATAGGAGCTATTGAAAATGAGGTTGAATTTTATCGAGAGAGTTTCCTTGAGAATAGCGAAAATTTTTTGAAATAGTAAACTGCTACAAGTTCAGTTCATCGATGGTTTCGCGATAAATGACAGATTAAATCCTCACATCTAACAGTTACTTACCAAGTAAAGATTTGTGAAGGTAACAGCAAAAATAATGAGCTTAACTTGATAGCTCCTGACCATGGTTAAAAAGCTGATAACGTAATAGTTTTTAGTCCCTGATCACTAATGGGCTTCTTATTTCATAGCCTTGAAATTAGTATCACTTGAAAGAGATACCGAGCTATTTCACCTGCTTATATTAAGAGCGTTTAAATGAGAAAATTACTGAACGGGATCAGCTAATATTACAACTCGTAGCCTAATTCATGACAAAGTTTCAAATAATTAACGAGTTGCGAAAACACCTGTTACCATAATCGGTGGAGATTCAGACTATAACTACTTTTTTTCAAACTTATTTTTGAAATCTCCTCGAATGAATTCTTATGTTGTAGTGGAAAGTTTATGTAAATTATTCTTTGACTTCCCCTTATGCGAGATTCTACTCATTACAAGAGCTTACTCGACTCTCTGTAACATGCAACAATTTTGGTAAGTAAGGTTTTACCATTTACCTGCCTAAAGAATAAGAAAAATTAGCTGAATCTGCAAGTCACCTTCATTCAAAATTGAGAATTACTTTTTTTATGTAAATGAAGTTCTCCAGGAGTCGCTGCCTAAAAAATTTCAACCAATTTTAAGTTTGAGCGTATTCTTACTCATTAGTTTGAATTGTGATTTCTGGCAGGGTATTGCATTGGTAAATTAAGTCATGTTCCGGTTGAAAACAGATGAGCTCAACAATTTCAACAATTTCTATTGCCGTCATCTGTTGGAACTGTTGGTCAAGATATTTTCCTTCAAAAAAGGAAAGATTGTTTCTTGTTCTACAGCTAGAAGAACGAGGAACGATTTATTCAGCGTGAAGCTCGGTTGTCTCACGATTTCGTGATTATTGCTCCGATTACTTTTTGCTTGTACACTCTCTTACCAAAATTGGATAGATGAAGGATTCAGAAATGATGACGAGCAAAACGTTGTTGCTAACTATGGTTCAAAAGTTGATAACGTTATTGTTCTAAGTTCAGAGTATCCTTCAGGACCTCTTGTCTTATCTTATTTGTAAAGAATTTCAAGCTAATCCACCTCCTTGAAAGCTTCAAAATAAGAAATTCATTGCAGGAATGACTGAATCAGCTAAGATTTTCTTCATTCAGCTGAGTCATAAGAGAAAAGCATTCAGGAACCAACCGAGTTTGCTTAAGAACAAAGGAAAATTTGACGGGTATCACTCTGGCTTTCTATTGTATTAGCCAATAAGAAAAGTTAGTTGAATGACTCAAGCCCGATGTTTTTTTCCAGTTAGAGAGTCCAGTCATCAGCAGAAGTAAAATGAGGAGATGAACGTCTTTCTTCTCGTTTCCATCTTCAATCCACTTCTTTTAGCACAATACTGTGATTGTTAACAATTCGAACTCCTAATGAGGGAACCGAAAAATGGTTCGAGTTAGCGGAGGTCCGAGTTATCGGGACTGGTGTTGAGTTTCCATTATCCTGTTAAGAATCATGGAATCACGCTTTTACCATTTTTGCACAATCAAAAGTCATTTTCATTCATTGGTAATTCTCTTTATAGTAGCTTTTTGATAAGAACGCTAAGTTTAGGAAATTTGGCCAAGTGTATTACATTTTCATGAATGTTATCACGTTCGTATCCAACGCGATTAAAGTTTAGAACATGTAGATCAGCTATGTTCTGATACTTTGAAGCTGATCTATGGATGATTTTCCATAAAGTGTAAGTTATTAAGGTAAATGTTAGCCTAAGGAAAGTAACACTAGCTCCAGTTCACAGGGGAGTCGAGTTAACTAAGTTCAAGTTAATAAAGGCTGAAAGTTTCTAAAGAAACTGTGGTGCTGTGTCGGTGGGGGTAACAAGGTAATTGGTTATATCAATTAAGTTGAAATAGTAAATTGGCCACCGTAACGAATAAAAAAGCTAACGTTTCGAGCGGTAGCCCTCCGTCAGAGCGAAGTTCAAGTTAACCGAGTTCAAGTTAGCTGATGGTAAATGACTGGAAAAATGGGGTCAAACCCAGGGGGATATCGTATTTTGTTGAGTTTATAGGGGGTCGAGTTAACCGAGTTCAAGTTAGCTGATTGTTAATGACTGGAAAAAGAGGGTCAAACCCAGGGGGATATCGTATTTTGTTGAGTTTATAGGGGGTCGAGTTAACCGAGTTCAAGTTAGCTGATTGTTAATGACTGGAAAAAGGGGGTCAAACTCAAGAGGTATGGTATTTTTAAGCGAGATCGCGGGAAGTTAGCGGGATCCTAATTAGTATTCTTTAAAAGAAATTGCTTCATTGTTACAATTATTATTATTTTAATTTATTACAATCGTGAAGTTTTTCCCTGCAGAGCAGCAATCCTTATGCTATGAAGGAGACACAGAAAAAGAGTAAAAGAAACTGGGTAACTGTCCCGTTGGCTTACCACGATGTCAACTTCTTAAGGAGAAAATTATTTCAATACATTTCTTGACTAATTTTCTTGTTTGGTAAATAAAAACAACTCTTTAAAGTAAATGAATAACATGCTCCTCGGCTCATTCCTCGATCCCCTTGCATTTTTTTGCACATTCCTTTCCTTGTTTTTTGAAATCGGGGATTTTGCAGAAATACTGTACAATATGTTGTAAAACCTCAGGAACTTAGGTTAAAAAACACACCCTTCTTTATACAAGCTTTCGTGGGCGAGGGAAATTGAGGTAAAAGTCGCATTTCGAATTTACTTCGTTCGAATTCGCTACCTGTTTTCTACGTTCAACTACACTGAGCAGGAACGTCATTCCGCTACTAACGTTTAACGTCACTGAATACCTGTTTAAGGTAAAATAATAAACAATTACTGGATGAGGTTTTTGTGATATCCGGAATAATCAAGGTCGAGGTAAGTGTTATTAGCCTAAGCCGAAGTATAATATCTTTCAGTCGTGAAATTCTCGCGAAAGTAAGTCAGGATTCCAATACGGTCAGTTGGTTCGCAAGTTAGTTCGTATTTCATAAGAATCAGAGTTGGAGTCAGGTAGAAGGTATAAGATTTAGAGTCAGCCAGATAGTAACTAGAGAGAAGATAGTTCAATCCATATCAAGCAGAAACGTAGCAGAGAACAAGGATTGAGGATTTACCTAAAAGACAGCTCTAGAGTCTCTGGTGCCTTCCCCTTCGCGTCGACGTTCTTTAGCTAGATTTTCCCTCTCTGTCCCTTACCAATACTTTGAACTTGACATCAAACAGGTATCAAGTCACCCCACCAGTTTGACGGTATCTAAGTGGAAATTCGTTCATCGGAACGAAAAGGGATTCCGGAAATTGATATCATTATGATGATAGTAACACAACGTTGACAAGATAGATAGTCGTCATATGTTACATTATAAATAACAAATTTACACAGTATATATATGTTGAGAAACTGATTTTGATTAAAAAATGCAGGAGATTACAAACTCAGTTTACAATCCTCTTGAAGATGAGTTTTGTAGCAAAATAAACATTAATTTTCAGTTGTGTAGGGCGTCTGACTGGAATATCCTGCGCGACCTGCGTCCGAGTCATGTGGTCGAGGTTAATTAATTCATACCGTTTAGGTGTACGAGGGTTTTTTTAGGGGTTAGGGGTTAGGTTTGTAGGGTTTAGGTTTGTAGGGTTTAGGTTTGTAGGGTTTAGGTTTGTAGGGTTTAGGTTTGTAGGGTTTAGGTTTGTAGGGTTTAGGTTTGTAGGGTTTAGGTTTGTAGGGTTTAGGTTTGTAGTGTTAGGGTTTAGGTTTGTAGGGTTAGGGTTTTAGGGTTAGGGTTTTTTAGGGTTAGATATCGCGTAGGCTTACGAGAGTGTTTTTTAGCATATCATTAGAAAATTCTGACGGTTTTAAGAAGGCGTCTCAAACAATGGACACAAAAGAATACAAGATGGTGGAGGGATTAAGTCCAACACAATGTTTTTCCAAGCGTAATATTTAGTACGCATGATGCACGATCCTATTTAGTGTCACACGACACGGTATTTGATTTGTAAATACGTGACACAAGCCAAAAAGGTTGTCATCATATCTCGGTACAACTGATGGAAATTAGATTGTTCTCCCACTTTAGAATCGTGGGTTTCAATTTCGTCATTGTATTTAGTCACTTGTTTGCGTATATCACGAAGATCTTGTTTAGTGGCTTTTTCTTTGACAATAGCTAATAATTCATCTAGGATGGCTCCTGCCTATTGAGGGTTCTCTTCCAAGTCTTCGCCCAAGTGTATTAAAATAATTTTTTAGCAGATGCCATGATGTTTTAAAATACGTCACCAAATTAGCGACATGACTAAGTCAGGAGGAGGAGGAATCTTACGAGCATTGTGACGCACTGCTCAATCTGTAAGAGATTTACGATCGTAAGATAGCAAGAATAGCTTTGTTGACCCAAGGGACCGAAAAGCTATGTTAGCTCCGACTTTAGCAACACCTATCCACGGAGTCTATTTAGTAATTTGATGCGACACCCGTTACTCTACAGGTGTGTTGATTTGACTGAAATGGTAATCCCAAAGTGTCTCTTCCATACGTATGGTACAGATCTCCTGCACATGCTCTCATCTCTCCCAGAGGAATGGATTACTATTCACAACTAAAAAACCCCACGAGGTTCTTACTTTTCGCATCTCATCAAGATGGGAGAACGTTTACATTTTTGTAAAGAGAATGAAAACGAAAATAAGAGAGGACGAAGGCTGTCTATCATTGCTCTAAACCTTGTGGTCCTTCAGAGATCGAGATTCTAAATAAGGGAGGATGAAAGCCGGCTGTTACAAGTTTTTTGACAAACTGTCACAGAGATTTGCAAGTTGTCAAAGTGTTCGGGTAGATATAAACCTTGTCGCTATAAACTCTTGGTCAGTATTATAATGTCTGGCTTTTACGATTTCTCCTGTGATTGCGGTCAATGCGAATGGTGTGTACTAAAAGAAGAAGAAATAGAGAGAAGAATTTAGGCAGGACAATTTAAAAAGAAAAAAAAACACTCTAGAAAGCAAAGTGGATAGACAAAATATGAGTGTTTATTATGAGTGATACACAGTGTCACGCAACTACCCATACCGGTTTTAGGACAATAGAGTATCCACACTTAAAAATTAGAAGGAAATGTATGAGAGATGTAGGAAGGAAACACAAAATAAAAGCGTTGGATAAATCCTGGTTTATGGTTAAATTGCGTAGGTTACAGGAGCGCGTATTTTTTTTTTTTATTATTTGAAAAAATAAAGGTCATCTAAGATGGTGTAAAACAATAAAAATAATGAAACCTAAGATGGTGTTTAATCCTCCCTTAGAGAAAATGATTTCAAGATAAAATGAATATTCAAAAAACGTTCATTTTAGAATAAAAGGGAAATGTGTTGTGAGTGCCGTGACCAGGATTCGAACCTGGGTTATTGCGGTCACTCACACGACCACACCCCTAACTCTCACTCTTAGCCCAATTCTCTAACCCACTTATTCCAAAATGAAAATCAAAATAAAAACCCTAGTCGTCAAACATCAGAGTGAGACAAACAATGGAAACAATAAAACGCAAGATGGCGACTCATACTTCCAATGGTAAAAGTGATTCTAAGATGTCGTTAGCATTCGTATCGTGTAAAAAAAAATCGAGAATAAAAGAGGTTTTTTTCTACCTAAACCCTATGATGAGATGTGAATAATTCATCCTACTCCAATAAAATAAAAATAGTTCGGATGGTAATCACTCAGTTCATGAGTATTCAAGATTCTCTGAAAATGAACAATGGTCCGTTCGAGGTAAAAACATACGATAGCTTTTTTCTCAATAAAAATGTTTACTTTAGTTCAAATCTTAATTAAAAATAAACTGTAACGCGTGAGTGTGATAACTAACAGTGACGAAAGTGTTTGACTTTAAATTCTATACAAAATTCCGCAAGTGAGGAAAAAAAATAACAGCGATACATCGACGCAATTCAATGACAATGATTCGAAGAGAAATAATTAAATTTCCCGTTTCATACATCAAAGAATTATCAGAAAAAAATGAATGAAAAAGGTATTCAAAAACGCAGCACCTTCCTAATGAACATTCCCATTTCTCGGGAAAAGTGAACCGTAGAGCAGACAAACCGGGAAAATACGAAATGCCAGCAGGCGTTGTAACCTAGGTAGTCTCATTATTATCTGTCCATCAAATTTTAATCAAGTCATAGCATCCTTATATGTTTTTCGGATCAAAGTCAATGACCTGTCTGTCCAAATTGTTTCCGAGTTATGACATATGTCAATCAATGATAGACCAATGGAAATCTAGCAATGGGTGTAGAAGAGTGGCTATGGGTCGGAATGTCTTTTTTTGTGTTTGAGGCGGACGGCCAGGCTCCCGTGAGGGCGGTGCAATGCCTGCCGACCACACGTCTGATCCAACCCGAGGCGGGGGTGCAATGCCTACGGGCTGGGTCCACCACAAACTGAGGGTCACCAGACACCAACTTCGCTGGGGAATCGAAACCCACCTCAAACAAAAATTAACAAACACACATCAACAATTGAACACACTCGCTGATAATTATAGCCCCGAGCCGGCCATGGGGTGGCGCCAGTAAAAACAAATCAATAATAACAGCCCCTAGCCAGCCAAGGGGTGGCACACGAAAAAGACAAAACGTACATAATACGGGACGCAATGCAGGAGCCCCTGTGCAGTACACCGTTTAAGGAGACCCGGCACAAGGGCAAAGAGACGGACACAACGAGAATGCTCACAGGGGAGGGGAACAGCTGGATGGAGAATACAAGAGAGCTATTTATGGCAGAGGGAACAATGCCACGGGCGCCCCACTGTTGGTGGAAGAAGCGCCGGCGCCTGTCTGACTTGAAGCGTTTGAAGAAGATGGGAGGGTGATGTTTGAGACGAGACAGAATGTTAGCCATGACCGCCATAGCGCCAGGACGGGTGTTACGGAAGCGGAAGTCATTCCGGGATTGCCAGATACAGAATTTAGACAGATTGAGAAGGTACCCAAAGATGTGAGGGGTGGCAATCAGCTCATCAGAGTTGAAGCCGAGGAGAACGTGACGGAGGAGTAACACTGGGCACATGGAAGAGAAAAAAAACATAAGAGACTGGAGCCAGGAGAGTATACTTTGGGCAAGGGGGCAGTAGAAGAATAGGTGTTCCAGTGTTTCCACTGGGGCACCACAGAAGCAGGAGAGGGGAACTGGCAATCCAAAAGAGACAAGACGCTGGGCGGTGTACAGGACGCCATGCGCAATCTTCCAGTTGAGGTCTATCACAGGACGGTCGAGATCGAATGGTGACAGAGAGCGCCACGTGGCAGGCCAATCCAGAGATGGATAAACGAGGTTGAATTTCTCGATGCAGTGTGGTTGGACCATGTTCTCAGATAAGAGATAGGAATAGCAGGACTTTGCAGACATGTCAGAGGCAGGAGTGCAGACAAGTGGGCAGGAAGAACCAAAGATGAGGCGGTTTTGGCACGTGGAGAAAGAGCCGTGAAGGCCGCGCCAAGCAAGGATAAGGGACTGGTAGAAGGGCGGTATGACACGGGGATCGAAAGAGAAAGGGCTGGAAAATACAAGAAGGGGAATGACACCAAAATGAGAATGACAGTAGAAAGACAACATGGTGCACCAGTCAGGTGGGGAGGAGACAAACCTTCTCACCCACTGGCCGAGCAGGGCCCATACTTTAAATGAAACATCCACAACAGAAAAGCCACTGAATAGGGGGGACTGGGTTAAGGCAGTGCGGGCCACGAGTTCCCGTTTACCGGACCAGAGGAAGGAGAATACAAGACGACAAAGTTCCTTCCGCACCTAGGTGGGCATGTGGACGAGTAACGCCACGTACCACACCCGGGCGAGGGCAAGGGCATTGATGACTAGAGCCTTGCTGCGGAAGGACAGGGAACGGCTACACCAGGATTTGAGAGACATGGTCTACAGCCTCTATGCGAGGGCGCCAGTTTTCCTCCTCTAGATCCCCGGGACCAACAAAAACTCCCAAGATCTTTAGCTTTATTGGCGACCAGTCCAGAGAGACTGGGGGGCCAGTCCGGCCAACCCACTGACCCAACCAGAGACCTTTAGACTTCGCTTGGTTCAGTTTAGCACCGGAGGAAGCTTCGAAAAGAGTGTAAACCTCAAAGCAGGCTTTAATAGAGTCGTCAGACGTCAGATGCATCAACATGGTATAAAATTTCACGATAACCTACGCGATGAAGAACAGTTAAAGCAACGGTTTCCTAAAGATGGTGGATTACTGGTCATGGATGATCTTATGACAGCAGTAGGAGACGATAAAGAAGTGTTAGACCTTTTCACCAAACATTCTCATCACCGTAACATTACTTTTATCTATCTTTGACAAGATATGTTTCCACCTGGAAAATATGCAAAAAGTATTTTAAGGAATGCTCATTACGTGGTTGCTTTTAAAAACCCACGCGATCAATTGGGTTTCAAAAATTTATTGTTACAAGCCTTTCTCATGGAATGGCAAGATATTATGCACGTGTATTCTGAGGCAACTCAACGACCCTATGGGTATATCACCATGGATTTACATTCTGCTAGTAAGGATGCTCACCGCGTATTCAGTCATCCTTTGACTCATGAAGGATGTATGCGATTGTATCCTAGAAAAGTGAAACTCTAAAACAACCCTATACATTGGTCAGAAATCATTTAGGAACAATCACCAGCAAGTACACATCGAGAAAACTTTTAGTGTGTGTGTGTGTGTGACCATGACTGATAATTCTTGGGATGTAGATGTATTTGGCGAACCACTACAAGAAGATGAAGAGCTTGAAATTACAGATGATGAAGGTGAAGATGAAAACAAGGATGACGGTGACGATGATGATGATGATGACAATGTCAGTGTGAATCCGTGGTCAGAATTGAAACAGGAAGTGAAAGATGATATGAAAACAAATTTGGCTGAACAAGAAGAAGAACAGGAAAAACAGGGGGCATCCGAGAATGACAATTCGCTCTTACCTTCAGCTAGGCGTAAGTTGAGAAGGTTATACTTGCGTCGTCTAAAGTGGTATAACCGTATTAAACAGGATAAAATACATAGGCAAGTCATGCATACCGCTCGACGATTGATGAATGAAGACGGTATGGATCGGGAGGAGGCATTAGAGGCAGCCGTGGACAGGAGAAAATTCCTATTGAATCGTCTCATCAACAAACCGTTATTGGATGAAAGCGATGATGATGATGATGCAAAAAAGAGGAGGAAATGAACACTGTGTAACTGGTGTAACCGCTGTAGGGGGGGACAGTATGCGTGTAATTTTACGCGAAACAAAGATAAAACAAAATCATGTTGTAAACAATTTTTTGTCGAATTTTATTTATGACCATGCCAACTTTAGAAATGTACATCATCTGTTAGTCCATCTATTTCCCTGTATTAGAAACTTCTATCACATCGAACTCTCTGGGTGTTACCTGCGACACCTCTGTGTTCGATTCTACCAGTGTGTTCAATGGAACTGTCTTTGCAGACATGTGGTCTACAGCCATTTCTGGTAGTAAAGGAGGGTGCTGAGATTTTCTCTTTTAGCTTAATATGAAACCGGTTGGCTAGAACTGAGAATAGCCTTTGCAAAGACAGCCACATATGTCTCTACTTTAGACATGTTTGCTTGCTTGCTACCAAACTTGCCGCTACCAAACTTGCCACTACCAAACTTGCGTTTTCAACGACGCTTATTTTTTATAGTAAAAGACATGCGTCCTGCATCACCTGTACCATATGCGTATGACATACTTTTTTGGTACCCTATAAATACAATGTCTGCTTATTGTCTTATTCGGTTAGATTAATACGTCTAATCCGCGAAATCCAAACGCGTAATATCGGGTCCATTCTTTTTCAATCTCGCACCTGAAATTTTTAACAATACTTAGTAGCTGTTAGTTCTTCGCGTTGTCGACGCAATAATTCAGGTACGAATCCTGGTCACGACAATTTTTTCCTTTTATTCTAAAATGTGTTCAAAGTATAAACATTGGTTACGTGAAATAGTGGAAGAACCAATGGACATTTCTTATTCATGTCGGACACGATACGCCAAAATTTGCTGTGATTGAAATAGAGAGTAATCTAGATGTCATTTCGTTTGCATCAAATTTACTGACTCTCACAGTTAAATTCTTCTTCACATTGACTCACTCGTTCTAGTCCTTTTATTCCTCAACTTTATTCAGTTCGTGGGACTCATATACACTCGCGGTAAGACGTTACTACTAACAAATGTGACTTTCACTTCTTTAAAACAGTTTATTACAGTGAGATACAATTCTATTTACACTCTTCACTTCTCTTTCTTCGCGCGTCCGGAATGCGGTCGCGTAGCGACCGTGGCAATGTTTCAAAGTTTTAGTCATGTTTCGTAACATGTAAAGCGAGTAGTCTTTGGATTATGCTCCTTGTAATTCTTCCAATCGCTTTATCACATATAGGTGTCGAAGTTTTGTGTAAAACTTGCTTGTTTATATGTACTTGCTATGTTGCCTCTCTTTTACCGCTTTTATTTTGTGTTTAAACGGAGTATCCAGGATAAGGGATAGATTTCAGTGAGATACACCACTTATCTGATTGGATGAAATCGAACTTTCTTCATCATCACTTTGGTTACATGTATGATCATACCATTCCGACCCTTAGCCACTCTTATACACCCATTGCTAGATTTCCATTGGTCTATCATTGATTGACACATGTCATAACTCGGAAACAATTTGGACAGAGAGGTCATTGACTTTGATCCGAAAAACATGTAAGGATGCTATGACTTGATTAAAATTTGATGGACAGATAATAATGAGACTACCTAGGTTACAACGCCTGCTGGCATTTCGTATTTTCCCGGTTTGTCTGTTCTATGGTTCATTTTTCCCGAGAAATAAGAATGTTTATGAGCATGGTGCTGCGTTTTTGAATACCGTTTTCGTTCAATTTTTTTTCCTGATAATTTTTAATGTATGAAACGGGAAATTTAATTATTTCTCTTCGAATCATTGTCATTGAATTGCGTCGATGTATCGTTGTTATTTTTTTTCCTCACTTGCGGAATTTTGTATAGAATTTAAAGTCAAACACTTTCGTCACTGCTAGTTATCACACCCACGCGTTACAATTTATTTTTAATTAAGATTTGAACTAAAGTAAACATTTTTATTGAGAAAAAAGCCATTCCATGTTTTTACCTCGAACGGACCATTGTTCATTTTCAGAGAATCTTGAATACTCATGAACTGAGTGATTACCATCCGAACTATTTTTATTTTATTGGAGTAGGATGAATTATTCACATCTCATCATAGGGTTTAGGTAGAAAAAAACCTCTTTTATTCTCGATTTTTTTTAACACGATACGAATGCTAATGACATCTTGAAATCACTTTTACCATTGGAAGTATGAGTCGCCATCTTGCGTTTTATTGTTTCCATTGTTTGTCTCACTCTGATGTTTGACTGTTATGCTTTTTATTTTGATTTTTATATATACGGAATTGGGCTAAGGGTGAGAGTTAAGGGTGTGGTCGTGTGAGTGACCGCAATAACCCAGGTTCGAATCCTGGTCACGGCACTCACAACACATTTCCCTTTTATTCTAAAATGAACATTTTTTTAATATTCATTTTATCTTGAAATCATTTTCTCTAAGGGAGGATTAAACACCATCTTAGGTTTCATTATTTTCATTGTTTTACACCATCTTAGATGACCTTTATTTTTTCAAATTATGAAAAAAAAAAAAAAAATACGCGCTCCTGTAACCTACGCAATTTAACCATAAACCAGGATTTATCCAACGCTTTTATTTTGTGTTTCCATCCTACATCTCTCATACATTTCCTTCTAATTTTCAAGTGTGGATACTCTATTGTCCTAGAACCGGTATGGGTAGTTGCGTGACACTGTGTATCACTCATAATAAACACTCATATTTCGTCTATCCACTTTGGTTTCTAGAGTGCTCTTATTATTTTTAAATCGTCCTGCCATAATGCTTCTCTCTATTTCTTCTTCTTTTATTACACCGCATTCGCATTGACCGCAATCACAAGAGAAATCGTAAAAGTCAAACCTTATAATATTGACCAAGAGTTTACAGTGACAAGGTTTATATTTACCCGAACACTTTGACCGGCAGCTTGTCAATCCCTGTGACAGTTTGTCAAAAAACTTGTGACAGCCGGCTTTCATCTTCCCTTATTGAGAACCTCGATCTCTGAAGGACCACAAGGTTTGGAGGAATGATATACGGCTTTCGTCTTCTCTTATTTTCGTTTTCATTCTCTTTATAAAAATGTAAACGTTATCCCATCTTGATGAGATGCGAAAAGCAAGAACCTCGCAGGGTTTTTTAGTTGTGAATAGTAATCCATTCCTCTGGGAGAGATGAGAGCATGTGCAGGAGATTTGTACCATACGTATGGAAGAGACACTTTGGGATTACCATCTGAGTCAAATCAACACAACTCTAGAGTAACGGGTGTCGCATCAAATTTCCAAATAGACCCCATGGATAGGTGATGCCGAAGTCGGAGCTAACATAGCTTTTCGGTCCCTGTGGTCAACAAAGTCATTCTTGCTCTCTGGATCGTAAACCTCTTACAGATTTAGCAGTGCGTTATAATGTTCGTACGATTCCTCCTCCTCCTGACTTTTTCATGTCACTAATTTGGTGCGATAATCGTTTTTTAGAAAATCATGGCATCTGCTAAAAAATTATATTTAGTACATTTGGGCAAAGACATGGAAGAGAACCCTCAATGGGCAGGAGCCATCCTAGATGAATTATTAGCTATTGTCAAAGAAAAAGCCACTAAACAAGATTTTCGTGATATACGCAAACAAGTGACTAAATACATTGACGAAATTGAAACCTACCATGCACATGTGGGAGAACAAACTACTTTCCATCAGTTGTACCGAGATATGATGACTGCCTTTTTGGCTTATGTCACGTATTTACAAATCAAATAACTTGTTGTGTGACAATAAAGATTACATACGCGAAAACGATGTGTTGAATTTAATCCCTCCGCCATCTTGTATTCTTTTGTTCCCATTGTTTGAGACGCCATCTTGAAACCGTTAGAATTTTGAAAGGATATGCAAAAAACACTCTCGTAAACCCACGCGATGTCTAACCCTAACCCTAGACCCTAACCCTACAAACCTAAACCCTACCAACCTATCCCCTAAACCCCTAAAAAACCCCCATACTCCTACTCGGTATGAATTAATTAACCCGGCCGAGTTCACTCGGACTCAGACCTCGACAGAATTGCTGGTCAGACCCCCTATACTACTATTTTCATCTTTATTTTCCCCTTTTCAACGATTTTAAATGAAGATTTTGATTGCTTGGACATTTGGCATTAAGAGAATGAAATATTTAAAATGATTCGAAGAAACACATGGATCTGCACGATAGCAGAGCCGTTACTTCCTGCTTTTGATGGTAGAGGCCTTCAATGGAGTTTTTGATCTCGCTCTTGCGCTCGTCTGCTAACAAACTTGTCCAGTCTGTTTGGTTAGGACAATGGTGACACTTAATTATTTTTATTTCTTAGTAAACTTGCGGTGAATTGCCTTAGTAGAAATCAAAGCTTGTTTTCCCATCGATTGTTTTATTGATATCTGCTAGCGTGAATGACGAGTACGTCTGTGAGAAGTTTTATTGATGAATTTGTCAATGAATGAAAATGTATGAACTGATCAACAACATCAGCATAAGCACTGAACCATAAAGTGAAAACAAGGTAGCCAAATTTTCAAAACTTTCGCACATCAACGAAATAGGCTCTATTTGATAGAGAAACGTATTTGAATGAGCAATTCAAAAAAGTCTCCTCGTTTTGAAATATCTTTTCTTATATCAATATGAATCGGAATATTTGACTAATATCGTAGGAACTCTTTCTCTGTACTTTATTTTTATTTAGTACAGGTGTTAAAAGAGAAAATGTCCAATTCGCCAGGAGATGTGAAAGTTCCACCGCATAGTACTCTTTTGTACCAGCCGCAATCAGTGTGACATGAAAACTGAGGAATAAAGGGGAAAAGTTTTCAAAGACACTGTGGTGCTGCGTCGGTGGGGAAGTATAACAAGGTAATTTGGATTTTATAAACTGAGTTAATAACGTAAATTGGCCACATTAAGAAGTTTAAAAGCTGACCTTTTGAATATTAGCCGTTCGTCAGAGCGAAAGCTGAGGGTAGAGGTAGTATTCCTTAAAATAAAGTACGCGAAGAAAAGTTAGCAAAATACAATTTAAAAGCAGACTTTCTTCGTAATGCAACTTATCTGAAATGTGGTAGGGGAAGTAAGGTAGCAGAACAAAACAAGCCAACCGACTTTGCTTTAAAATTCACACAAATGTAAAGATTTTGTAATTGGCGGAGTCATGCGACCCTTAGTCACTTACCTAGAGGGATGCGAACACAGCAGTAACGGAAAGTCAAACAGTCGTGCTGTAGTTCGAAGCGTGAGTTCAAATCAAAATATTGCAAATGCTTGGGACGACCAATAATTCCATCGTTCAATATAATGATTCTTAATGCATGACTGAAATTTTCTTATGAAAATTGTATCAAATTATTCCACCTGCTTGAGGAACTCATTGGAAAATCATTTATTTGAATTAGGGAAATGAGGAATGTATTGTTCTGGCAACAGCCTATTGTTATACTATTTCGCAGTTTCAGATATTTTTGATTTAGCAGCAATTGCGTTGATTAATGTCTCTAAAGCATTTTAATAGATTTTCGTCAATTATTGATGTCTATTGTTCGAATTTCTATTCGAGCAAAGAACAATAAACATTTGAACTATTGGCAGAAGCTAAATCTTTTTGTTACTTTGATTTTCATCCTTTTCGATATTAGTACGAACGTATACTCTAAGAAGCGATCATATCAAGGAAAAGGTATATAACAAATTCTATATCGAGACAGAAGAACTATTGTTTCTTCCTATAGGTGCACCGATTTGCGCGATAAATGCACGCTTTTTCATTCCTCTTATTTTGCTATCAGAGAAAATCCCTTTTTCTTTCGAAACGTTTCTCCAAAAGTGTTGTAAACCGCAAATCAGTTTCGATTTGATTGCTTCGAGTGAAAACTAAATTCCAAGACGAGAGTTAAAACCACCTTAGAGGAGAATAAAGGAAACTGACTTCTATAGTGCTTGAAATCTTGACCGTTTCAGGTAATCGGATATCTATGAATTTGCGTTAATACTTGTAAAAGGTCAATCACTAAGTTCTAAGATCAACGGGTACCTGCACAGGGTACCCAGACAAGCGTCGAGTCTGGTTGTTCATTCGAAATATAAAGGAATGTATGGGAGAATATTGAATAGTCTTATTATCGTAAACTTATATCATGAAATGTCTGAGTTAAACCTCAAAATAAATGCAAACCTACCTCACTTGCTGTGTATTGTTGTTTCTGTGACTCTAGATGGCGAATTTCAGCGACTTGGTGGGTTTTGCGTCGACTGTTACTATATGTTATAAGAAGGAGACAAGGGTGGAAAGCTCATTTTTGACCGCTCTAGCGCGAAGCCAATTTTCACCCAGAAATAAGAATCGCCCGGCTTCCAAATCGAAAACCAGATAAACTGAAAGGTTGACGCTTCTTCTCGTCGCATTCAATCGAAGATCCATTCAAAATCCAAGCGCGAACCGCCAAAACATTTTCGAGAATTGCAGCTTTCGAAGCGATCAGCATCCGCGACCCCGATTACGTGTGCCAAGGAGCAACCGTCACGCTGTTTGCCCCACGCTGATTGGATGATGCTAAACAATGCCCGATTACAAGTACTTCATATGGGAGGGGAGTCAGGGGCATATTCGCGGGAGCGATTCAGCTACTGACTAGCCTGGTGTGAGCCGTCGTATCGGGTTTCCTTCAAGCGACATAAACCTCACACCAGGCTAGTCAGTAGATGAATCGCTGGCGTGAATATGCCCCTGACTCCCCTCCCACGTGAGGCATCTATAATGGGGCATTGTCTAGCATCATCCAATCAACGTGGGGCAAACAGCGTGACGGTTGCTCCTTGGCACATGTAATCGGGGTCGCGGATGCTGATCGTTTCGAAAGCTGCATTTCTCGAAAATGTTTTGGCGGTTCGCTCTTGGATTTTGAATGGATCTTCGATTGAATGCGACGAGAAGAAGCGTCAACTTTTCAGTCTATCTGGTTTTCGATTTGGAAGCCGGGCGATTCTTATTTCTGGGTGAAAATCGGCTCCGCGCTAGAGCGGTGGAAAAGGAGCTTTCCACCCTTGTCTCTTTACTATAACATATGGTAACAGTCGACGCAAAACCCACCAAGTCGCTGAAATTCGCCATTTAGAGCCACAAAAAACGACAATACACAGCAAGTGAGATAGGTTTACATTTATTTTGAGGTTTAACTCAGACATTTTATGATATAAGTTTACGATAATAAGACTATTCAATATTCTCCCATACATTCCTTTATATTTCGAATAGACAACCAGACTCGTCGCTTGTCTGGGTTCCCTGTGGTACCTGTTACTACCACATTAGTCAGGAAATGAGGGCGGAGCTTGTGTTAGGCTCTGAAGTAGATTGAAAAAATGGGCCGTGAATATTTTTGAAAAATTTTTTTAAGCGCCAAAAGCGCTTTTTGTATAATTCAGTCGGCAAAGCAAACAATGATAGCTGAATATGAAAAAAGGCGATGATTTTACTTAGTTTCTGAAATTTTCGAGAATTGGAAGAGTTTTGGACTAGTTCGAGTTATCGGGATTAGTGATGAATTTCTATTATCTTGTGAAGAATCAACAACGAATCACGTTTTTACCATTCTTGCACAATCAACAGTCATTTTCGTTCATTTGGCAATTGCTTTTTATAGTAGCTTTTTTATAAAGACGCTTTGTTCTGGAAATTTGGCTAAATGTATTACGTTTTCATGAATGTTATCACGTTCGTATCAAACTCGATTTAAGTGAAGAACAAGTACATCAGATATGTTCTGAGACCTTGAAGTTGATCGATCGACGATTTTCCTTAAAATGCGAGTTATTATGGTAAATTTTAGCCTGTGGAAAGTAACCCTAGTTTGAGTTCACAGGGGGTCGAGTTAACCGAGTTCAAGTTAGCTGATGGTAAATGACTGGAAAAATGGGGTCAAACCCAGATGGGATTTTGTATTATGTTGAGTTTATAGGGGGTCGAGTTAACTGATTTCAAGTTAGCTGATTGTTCATGACTGGAAAAATGGGATCAAACCCAGGGTGATCGATATTTTGTCAAGTTCATAGAGGGTCGAGTTGACTCAGTCCAAGTTGATGATTGATTGTTGATGACAGGAAAATGGGGTCAAACCCAGGGGGATATCATATTCCGTGCGAGTTAGGGGGGAGTTCGAGTTAACCGAGTTCAAGTTGGCGGGGTTCCGATGTACATCTTTTTCTGTAAAAATTGCTTCAGTGTCACCATTATTATTATTTTATTTTACTATGATTAACTAGTCTTCCGCCATAGAAAAGCAATCCTCACAATATCAAGGAGACACAAACAAGAACAAAAGAAACTGGGCAACTGTCCCGTAGGCTTACCACTATATGTCTTGTCTAATTTTCTTGTTCTGTTTAATAGAAAAAACTCTTCAAAGTGTTTTTTTTGTTTTTTTTTGTTTTTGTTTTTAACGGCGACAGGGTTGATTCTATATCTAGTTGCAACACGAGTTTCAAACTAAGCGCTCACGTAACTCGCATAACACTCATGTCACAATCCGTCCGGGTACAACATGGATGCAAAGGCTGATAGTTTCCAAAGAAACTGTTTGGGGCTGCGTCGGTGGGGGTAACGAAATAATTTGATATGATGAATATATGAAGTTTATATATTTTGAACTGCGGTTATAGATACGTATGATGCACGATCCTCGCAGTAGAGAGCGCTATTTATGCAATAGCAAAAATTGGACTTGAAAAAAATCAGGCCTGTTCGGGATTCGAACCACTGACCTCTGCGATACTAGTGCAGCGCTCTACCAATTGAGCTGACAAGCCAATTGGGAGCAGGCCTTTAAGTTGATTCGTAATAAACCCGTGATGATAAATCAGATATGATGAATATATGAAGTTCATATATTTTAAACTGCGGTTATAGATACGTATGATGCACGATCCTCGCAGTAGAGAGCGGTATTCATGCAATGGCGAAAATTGGACCTGAAAAAAATCAGGCCTGTTCGGGATTCGGGTTCGAATTTGAATATATCAACAAAGTTGAAAGGGTAAATTGGCCACCGTTACGATTATGAAAGCTGACGTTTCGAGCGTTAGCCCTTCGTCGGAGCGAATAGAGGAATTGTGGGTTGTGTGTGCTTTTAAAGGCAGAAAAAGGAGCTACGTGATTGGTGGGAACATAGCAACGAGAAAAACACGAATAAATTTGTGGAATGAAAAGCGTTCGTTGATACCTGTGGGATTTAGACTGCCAGTTTGAAAGATAAGCTTTTGTTCAAGTGTTTTGCGGCTTTCCGTGCTACCTAAGTGTAAGGAAAGACCACAGATTGCCATGTGTTGTTTAGAATGATTGGGTAAATTAAAATGTCTAGCGACTGGTTTCGATGTGTCCTTGTCATTCCTCTCCACGTCGCGAAGGTGTTCTCGGAATCGGTCACCTAGTCTTCTGCCTGTTTCGCCGATGTAAATCTTTTTGCAATAAGTGCAAATTATGCAATAGATTACATTGGCGGAGGTGCACGTGAAGTGATCGGTGATCTTAATGGATCGTTTGGGTCCCGATATTTTCTCAGTGTTGTTAATGAAAGGACACGTTTTGCATCGTGCACGAGCGCATTTAAAAGTGCCTGGTTGGTCATCAGTCTGAAAAGAACTTCTGACCAAAAAATTGCCTATGTTTTTGTCGCGTTTGAATAAAATGAGCGGAGGCTGCGAAAATATAGTGCTTGTATCTTATTCGTTTTGAAGTAATTTAAAGTTTTTAAGAAGGATGAATTTAACTGAGTGGTTGTGAGGGTGAAACGTGAGAGGGAATGGAGTGCGGTCGGAATCTCCCTTTTGTTACGTTTGTAGTGCTGAATGTCGATCAATAAGTTGGGCGCGGTGGTAACCCGCTTGAACGACAGAATCAGGGTGACCACGTTTATCGAAAAACTGGCACATTGACTCTTATTTGTGGTGGAAATCAGAGTCATCACTACATAAACGACGAGGTCTTAGAAACTGAGTAAAAGGAATGGAATTCTTAACGTGAGATGGATGCGAAGACGAATACAACAAGTAATTATGCGAGTCTGTAGGTTTGTAATACACACTAGTGCTTAAACCGTTGCCTTCAATTGAAACTTTGATATCTAAAAAGGATAAAGAATTGTCAGAAATTTCCCAGGTATATCTCAGAGCCGGGTGAAAAGAATTGACTGTGGTTATGAATTGAGTCAGCACCTCTCTGGTAGAGGAGGTGGCGCCGATACAGTCGTCTATGTAACGACCGTAGAGTTCAGGTTTGGAGCCGTTGTATTGGCTGAAAAATTGGTGTTCGACAAAACCTACAAAAAGATTGGCATAGCTAGGTCCCATTTTGGTACCCATGGCTACACCATTGGTTTGTTTGAAAAAGTTGTCCCCGAATGAAAAACAATTGAGTGTGAGCACTAGTTCGGCTAAGCGTAGTAGTGTTTCAGATTTAGTTTCCTTAACCCTTTGAATGCCAAGGACGTATATATACGTCCTAAAATAGGACCCTCAGATACCGAGGACGTATATATACGTCCTCTGACAAGCATTTTGTTTCTTTTCTCGGTCGTTCAAGGTTTTTATCCGTGGTTGTTTCAAAGGACCTGGGAACAATTTGAGAATCCGCTGACCACAGAATTTTGCACTGTGGCACAACATAACACCCAGAAGGCTTTGTTTATTTTCGCGGCAAATCCTTGCCAAATCCAACATGGCGGCCAGCACACGTCGAATGGCAGCTGAGGAAGTTTTGGTAGAAGTTTTCGCTGATAGAGACTCTGATATGAGCGACGAAAGTGATGGAGATGTTTCAGAGTACAATGAAAGTATTTCGAGCTCGGAGGATGAAGATGAAAGCGGGGAAGAAGTCGAAGAGATCGACGAACTCGAAAGCGAGAATGAAAATAACGAAGATAGTGAAAGTGAGGAGGACAATGTCGCAGCTAACAGGCACCAAGGAAGAGGAGGAAATAGACGTGGTCGTGGTGGAGGAAGAGGAGCCCAAGATTGATTACTAAAAAGAGTTATACAATGCCAAAGGGCTCAAATTGTTGAGTAAAATTATTTTATGAAAAATCCAATATGGCCGCTGGTTGCGAGGCATGCACCTGGGTTGGCATTCAAAGGGTTAACAGTACGTTGATCAAAAAAGTGTTTAAGGGCCAAAAGACCTTCTCCATTAGGAATGACAGTGTAAAGAGCCGTAATATCCATGGTGAAAAGAAGTTTGTTTTAGCCAAGGAAATTGAAGTCGCGAAAAATTTGAACAGCGTGTTGGCTGTCTTTAATATATGATGGTAAAGACGATGGGAGCCATAATTTTGTCTAGATAGCTGGAGATAAGTTCGGTAGGGCAATTGCAAGCCGAGACAATAGGCCGACCGGCGTTGTTAGGTTTGTGAATTTTAGGTAAAAAGTAGATAAAAGAAATTCTAGGAGTGGTTATGATGAGATTTTTTGCTGTGGCCGGCAATTCTTGTTTAGTTAGGAGTTGGTTGATCGTATTCTTGACGGTGTTCTGATTGCTGGCAGTGAGGTCTTTGTCGACCTTTTGATAAAAAGAGGTGTCAGAAAGTTGGCGCAAAGCTTCTTTTTGGTAGAGGTCGGTGCGCCAAACAACGACTGAGCCGCCCTTATCGGCCGTTTTTATAACTATGTCTTTTCGTTTTCTAAGGCTTTTTAGAGCCGACCACTCTTCAGAAGAGAGATTGGAAAATTTGGTAATACGAGTGAAATTAAGTTTGTTGATATCGTGGCGACATTTTTTTGATAAAAAAGTCTAATGATGCGAACTGGCCCTCCGGAGGAGTCCATTTAGACTTTCGAGTCTGAAGTGTTTCGAAATTGTCTTTGTTCGAGGTGTTAGAATCATCCTCTCTGTCGTGAAAAAAAGGCTTTTAATTGAACGCGGCGAAGGAATTTTTCTACGTCTTGTTTAATTGAGAATTCGTCCGTTGTTTTAGAAATGGGAACGAAATTTAAGGCCTTACTAAGGACGGATTTTTCTGAATTGGAAAGTGAGAGGTTTTCTGGAATGCTGACTACAGTTTTGAGGTTTTCTGGAGATGAGTAGTTAGCGATTTGGGGACCGATAAGTTAGTCAAGTTTTTGGGCCTATATTGGTTCAAATGATTGAAAAGTTTCGAATTAGTTTCCTGAATTTTGGTGCGGATAGATTGTAATAAAACTGCAGGCTCCGGTTGTTCAAAGGGCGGATAACGCTATCCAATGGATAAATCGCTATCCAGTGGATAAGTTTTACCAAAACATACTGCGCTATCCACCGGATAGATATTTATCCAGTGGATAGTCTTATCCATCCTTCGAAAAACCGGGGCCTGGAAAGATTTTGGAAAGTTCAGAGCGGCAATGTAGGATTTGTTTGGTGAGGCGATTACGTTTTTGGCACATAGCTCTAATGGTAATTCTCATGATGTTACTTGAAAAAGAATTTTGGGCGCACTTAATTTGGTGATGGTATTGTTTGGTGAATGAAGATGCACGAAAATTGGAGCGAAAACCCTTGGGAATAACTTTAGAATAAAGGCAACGACCGATAAGGTTTATGTGGCTACAAAACCTAGTTGTGGCGAAAGTAGGAGTGGCTAAACGGAATGCTAGATCTTTGCTAATAGGGGGAAAAGGGAAGAGATCACTTACGATTTCCTGGCGTAGCTCTTTTGTGAGCCTTTAAAAGCACACACAACCCACAATTTCTCTATTCGCTCCAACGAAGGGCTAACGCTCGAAACGTCAGCTTTAAAAATCGTAACGGTGGCCAATTTACCCTTTCAACTTTGTTGATATATTCAAATTACGTATAATGCACGATCCTCGCAGAAGAGATCGATTCAAATTATTTCGTTACCCCCACCGACGCAGCCCCAAACAGTTTCTTTAGAAACTATCAGCCTTTATTCATTTGTATTTTGATTGCTGCGACCACTAACTTTTGTCTTAGCATTTTTCAATCCACAGCATTCGGAACAGCGGACCATGCCAAGCCTTAATAAACTCACAAAGGAGCTACGCCAGGAAATCGTAAGTGAACTCTTCCCTTTTCCCCCTATTAGTAAAGATCTAGCATTCCGTTTAGCCAAGTTTTGGATGGGGAACCAACTTATATGGAAAAAAATCAAAAAAAAAATTTTTAAACCTTATTGCGACTTCAGGAGGACAATTTAATTTTCATTACTTTTCTTCGTTCTCTAACCGAGAGCTGTCATCTTCATGGCAGAGCTAGAAAAAGTGCACTAGTTGAAGAGCTGTTTTACTGACATATTCTTACTAATCACCATGGCCCAGGACAAGGGTCAACACCCGAACTCTTTGATCTTCGTGTTACGTCACCCGTTATTATCAAGAGCCTGCGCAATTCCATCGTATTGAAAACAACAGAGTGAATATGACAATAGTAATCAATGCCAAAGACTAAAGGGTAAGAGTTGTATTCAAAACGTATAACCAGAAATTTAAAGGATCTTGAGCTTTTATCTGAAGGTGTATTGTCTATTGAAAAAAATCCATTATTTTATTATCCAATTTATTTGGAATTAGGTTCCAGTTTCAGTAAAAGCTAAACACAACATAGATAACTCTTCCTCCTCATCACCGCACTGAAAAATCACAAATTGTATGAAACGAAATCTGTGAATCTGTGAATCTGTGAAATAGGATTAGTTCTCTTTTTTAAATTATGGGCTGGAAAACGTTCTCAATTTAAAGTTAAAAGCTGGTGGGATAACTGGATACTTCTTTTAAAATAAAGGTAATTTCATAGGGATGAGGTAAGAGGTCTATATTGGATCGTGAACTTACAATTTGTCACAAGCAATATTTTCCACATTTTAAATTATCCTTAGAGGCTACCAGGTTTGAATTTTCGTTGTTGCTGTATTATTGTTATTTCTATACTTGGTAAGAGAATATCGAATATGAATTTCATGGAAGCTCAAGGCTGGATAATTTTTCTAGCACCAGTTTTCATTTCCTTTCTTTTTCACCATTGAAAAAAAAGGCTCTCGATAAAAATTAAGTGGGCTTTATGCTGCTTAGCATACTTTATGTTACCACGAATCTTTCTGCTTTACTCCATGTGAAGCTTCGCATGGAATTCATTTGGGAAGGAAAGCTCAGCTCAGAATTAACCACTCAGTCAAGGAAGAGTACTGAAGAAAGGACTCTCAATAACTACTTCTGTGTCAGGAAAATAAGCCAGTTCCGCAAACTTTGTCCTAACAGCCGACAACAGTCCTTCTCAGGACTACACTCACCCGGACCATCACACTACACTTTCACATTTTACCCCCGGGTCGAAGCCATTTACTGCATAATGCAGTTTCTTGGTGACATCCGGACATAATAGGTGAAAAACGTTCTGCTCGTCCTTCAGGGTTTATTAATACGCCCATTACGTGAAAAAAAAATGGTAAAAGCCGTGGAAAAAAAGCTAGCTTCTTATGTTACAAGAATTGACAAAACCTAAGTTTTGGAGGTGGAGCCAACCCATGTAAAGACGGAAATCAAATTTGATAAGCCCCATCGCGACTTCAGGGGGACAATTATCATAACTTCTCCCGGAGAATCATGATCTTCCTGTCAGATAACTCGGTTACAGACAAGTAGCGTGCATCTTACCTGTTTAGTCACAGTAGAGACGTTGTTTAGCAACAATAGAGACCTTAAGATTTGAGGACGTCACCTGTCTAGGACGCCACCGGAAGTTCGTTTTCACTTAAAAATGACATTGCGCATGTCTGTGTGTAGATGGGACGGCGTTTCACATGTGGTGAGTACGCCATTTTTTAAATTTCGCGTCGTGCGCAAAACGTGAGTATGTGTTTGGTTTTGGAGCTGAAATTATTCATTTTTCTCGTCGTTTTCGCTGTTGTTTTGTATAATCTGTTGTTAACAGTGCTTATTTTTTCAGAGATAGAAGATGGATTCCAGTTCCGAGTAAGTAGACTCCACATGTTTTCCTTATTAACAGAATGGAAAAATTTATCATGTTGAGCATCAATTTATCATTGCATTTGAGAGGTCGGCTGATGGCAGCAGGGTGTAGTTATAATCAGAAGTCAAACTCGCAGTCTCTACAGCGAGCCTAATCAAAAGTTTTCGAGCGCTGCGATCTTTCTTTTGAAGTCTCGATACATTTTCCTCCTGTTTGCCATGTTTTACAGATTTATTCATGATTTGGTAATTTACTGGTTACTCTTATGCCGTTTCCGCGGCTTGAGAATAGATGTATCGGAGATGCTTGTTTTCTCGGCTTACCTTTGAGTCTCACCTAATTAACACTGTCATATTTATCATCCATGCAAGTTTCATCCCACTACAAATAATACGTACTCATTTCGAAAGCCTCCATTACATTAACTTTTTTATACTTTATCAGAGACCAGCTAAGTTCAGGATTTCAATTATATTTCGTCAGGTAAGCCAAGAACATCAACCAGGAGAGGGATGTCGTATTTTTCGAAGCGAAAATCTGTCTTACTTTCAGTCTCACTTTTATCTTGCAATGTAAATCTTTCATAATTCCAATAACGATACTATGGATTTTTCGACTTGTTAACATCATACAACAACAGAAATTCATCCTCATTGATGATTTCCTCGCAAAAACTTAAAACAAGTTCGTCCCGCGCTTTCCTGATGGACGCTATTTTCGACCAGGGGCTGGAAAAAGTTCGCGTCTTGTTTACCTTTTCTTTAGTCTAAATTCCCGCACAAAGAACGGCGTTCTCGCCCCAGGCCTTTATATGCCGTGAAGTGCAAGAAGAAGACGCCGTCCTCAAATCTTAATGTCCTTAATAGTTTCTGATTTTTTCCTTTATTTTAGTAAAGGAAAAATTGCGACAAAGAGTCAAATCGCGACAAAGAGTCGGTTTATAGGGTCTTAAGATTGCCAGAAAACGTGCGGCACGAGTTATTTCTTATGCCGATCGTACGACACCATCAGTTGCTTTGTTTAACAAGCTAGGTTGGATTCCGTTTTATGAGCAAAGGTGTGAACATCAAAGGTGTGAACTAAAACGCTAGAAAAGTGTTATAATGCTGTAATTGTTTGTTAAGTTCAGGTTTGATCTTATTTATATAAAAAGCTTCTTTGAGTTTTAAATCAATTGAGTTTTTAGCAGAATCCAGAATACTAAAGCCAGAAAGGAAGTATTTGTAGGCGTTATGTTGACGACACCTTTTGTGTCTTCCACAATGAACAGGATGCTATGTCATTTTTTGATTACATTAATTCACGGCACCCCAACATAAAATTCACTTTCGAAAAAGAGAATGATGGTAAACTCTCCTTTCTTGATATATTTATAGACAACTCTTCGAATGATTGTGTTTTTTCAGTTTTTCATAAAAAAAACCTACACTGGTCTCCTAACAAATTTCTTTAGTTTTATTCCTTCATGCTACAAAATTGGCCTTATCCGAACTCTTATTGACCTTATCTACAAAATCAACAACACCTCTTCCGGCCTCCAAAACGATCTTAAGAAACTATCCGACACTTGAAAACGTAATTCTTTTCCTTCGCATATTATTGAAAGAACTTTCAAGCGGTGTCTTGACAAGTCCTCCTCTTAAAATAGCCGGAACATTGATGACAATAATACACGTTACTTTAAACTCCCTTTTGTCGGCTATTATTCTAAAATAACAAACCTTAACTTCCAGACAACTCGCTAAGGGTTTTTGTAAATCGGACCTAAATAGAAAACTAGTTTTCACGTCTTTTAAACTTAAAAACATGTTCAGTGTTAAGATCGTACTCCTGATGCTCTAAAGTCCATGGTAGTTCATCAATTTTCTTGTGCAGGATGTAATTCCCGTTACATTGGCGAAATTAGTCCCCATTTCTCTACTAGGATAAAGGAGCACACGGAAAGCGATAAAAAAATCGCATATTTTTAAGCATTTCAACACATCTCCTTCTTGTAAGAACAAATACTCCCTTTCTTACTTTAGTATTCTGGATTCTGCTAACAACTCAATTAATTTAAAACTCAAAGAAGCTTTATAATTACTCACGTTCAGTTACTCATTGATTGAAGATGGCATAAGCATGCCGAAACATGTCTATCAAAAAAGTTGTCTATTTCTTACAATTTTTATCATGGCCTAGCACCAGGGCTAACCACTCAACTCTTTTCTCTTCGTGTCACAATGGCCTGTATTTTCACACACCTGTAAATTGATGGTGGCGCTCTGGTCTCTTTTAGGTGGCTAAATGCACGAATTTAACCTTATATTTTAATGTCAAATAGAATTACGATGACAATTTTCTCCTGTACCAGCTCAAATGAAAAGTCCGAAAAAGACGTGAGGGAATAACGTAAGGTGAGTTCATCAATTTTTTATGTCAGCAGTGAGCCAACACTGAGAAGATACTTTGGTACTTCTACCTGAGTCCTCGCGATGTTCTTAAAGAAACAATGGGAAATGTAGTTACAGTCATACAGCATAACCCTTATCCTGTAACCCTTATCATTAACTCTCGTTAAGTGTGAATGTGGCCTTCATATATTTTTTGCCAAAAGAGTTTATTCGTAGCGGATTTAGATGTTCTCTGCTTAGTGGCTGCTCTTTAATTGCTTCCTTGTAGGCGTTATTTACATCAAGAACACCTACGGACACCAGGAATAAAAAATTGAATTTTTAGAACTTGTGTGACAATGACAATGACGGCCACAATGAAAGATGTAACCTTAAGGTTTACTTAGTTAACTTACCTACGTATTAAAAATAACGTGTGCAAAAGCGCTACTCTCCCGCTCATAGCCGTACAAGTGAACTCTTCCTTTTCACGTACCCAAGCGATAGTAAACAACAAAAAAAAAACAAAGGACAAAACAACAAACAAAAAAAAACAGATTTTCATCCGTCTCCACTAGCTGTGAAAATTTCAACCATGCCTAAGCGGACTCATCTAGTTGTTACGTAATTCATACATATGTACGTATTGGGAAAGGACCTCTTCAGAAATAATTCTCTTTGGTTTGCTTCATTTTTCTGCTTTATATATTCCGATTTTTTCTTGACCCTTTTTAATTTTCCTATCAAATAGTATTTCTCTGAAACATTCAAGCAAATATAGTTTGTTGAAGTCACGAGGGTTTAATGGACTTCTAGGACACATGATTCGTTTTGGAAACGAAGATAATCTCAATGATGAAGGGTGCTTGAGCAAAAAAGTATGGACTCTCTGTCATAGAGCAAATTACGAAGCCTTACTTAACCTGTACTCTCCCCTGCAGTTAGTGGACACGAACTCTCAAAGATTTTGAGAAACAGAGCGACGTTTAATTTTTCTACTTTCACTATTTTCGTGCTTCATTGCAAGTCTACTTTCTGCGTGCTGTATAAATCAGAAAAAAATCCAAAGCTCACTTTGATTGTTTGTGTGAGGTAGCTGTTTCATTTCATACCTTGCAGATTCCTCCAACTTTTTGTTTTTACATTTTTCCTCGAGAACGTGTCAATTTTTTTCGCCTGATCGGGTGTAACCTTGTAGGCCGAATAAAAGGGAGTGTTCATTTATGGATCAAAGAAGGAGGCAAAATAAGGGGGAGTTAATGCAGCATCGCCGGGTAACTTCTGCTCAATTTTCGTTCCCCTAGGAGTATTGGAAGGCCTGTCGGGGCCTTATTTCTGACGAAAAATGATGGTGTTTTCACCATTGTTTTCCAATGGAAGGAACTCCCCAATGTTTTCCTAGCGTATTTCTGAAAGTAATCCTGTACAAGTATGGTTAGAACACGACGTATCATCATGAAACTAAGTTAATCTTAGTTTCCTGATTTTGGTTTTATCCCATAGTTGTCAACCCTGAAGAACGACACAGAAAAATCAAATCATTCGCGAATTTAGCATGTAACCGACGACCCTGACTGAATACAGCAACATAACACAGAATTGTGTGGTTTACAAACCCTTATTGAGTGTAAATTTTAGTTATGTAGTAATTTCGTAGTAAAAAAAGTTATGTGTGTGATCAGTTTCCACGAGCCAGATTTTAAAAGACTCCACCGGCAGCCACCTACTCTTTTTGACAGATGTTGCCGTCCGACAACTTCTTCCTTTAAATGGTGTGAGGTGGACTAACCAAATAACTCTTATGACTGTTACTCCTGGTTTCAAACTACTTACTGGCTGTAAAACTAATTTAGTAACTTAAGATGGAAAGTTTTAAAACCATCCAAAGAATTTTGCTTTCACAAATACTCAGTTATATATGAAGGTCTTGTTTTATAATTACCACTTACCAACATAGATACGTATTGAAACTAGAGTCGTATCTATAATCGAGGCGACAAAAACAAAACACCAATAAATATTGTCTTCATTGCAGGATCTGTATGACCAAAGAGAGGTGGAGAAACATTTAGTGAAGTGTCTACAAGAGCTTGTCTAACGTTAAAACTCTAAGATTTACATTTCGTGCGAAAAATCACCAGGTTAAACGCTTTGAATCGGGAAAATGCCGGATCAAACATAACACAAGAAACTCGAGTAAGATTTGCTTTTTGCCGAAAAATTGAGAAATAGTCATTTTTACTAAGGTGATGGCTTTAAATTTGTGTCGGTTCCTTAATACCACTCGTTTGTTTTACAGTCACTTACCAATGACTTTAGAACATGTTAGAAAAATAACGTACTAAGCGTTATACACGAAGTAATATATCAAAAAGGAGTGCGAGTGTTTCATCAGGGTTTCCAAACACCGAGAAACAGATGAAAGCACGAGGTCGCAGGCCGAGTGCTTTTATTTTTTTGAGGTGTTTGTAACCCCTGATGAAACACGAAGCACGAGTTTTTGGTATAGCTTCTGAAACGAGTTGCCGATTATCGTTTATGAACAATAGCTAGAGAATGTGATAAAAATGGTTTCGTTGGAATGTTCCATTTGGGAGTTAGCCAACTTATTACAGTTTATCAATTCGTTTACTGTGTGAGATGGATGAGTCAAGTTGAAGGTTTCGGATTCCCAAAACTTCTGACGAGGAAAACGCGTCTATTATCAATTCTGTTCCGAAATCTACGGTTTACAAGAACAAATGGGCGATACAGATTTTTCGAGAATGGCAAGTCCAAAGAGCAAATAAGTTGTGCTCCACTGAGCCAGGCGGAGTGTTCAAAGCTGAAGACATTGGTTTGGATGTTAAAGAGTTGACTGAAAGCATTGAAAACATGAATGGCAAAAGTCTAAACTACTGGCTACGTAATATCCAAATGTCCACTGATTTTCCGAGAATCAGTGGACATTTGGATATTGTCTCCAAATCTCTAAGGATTTTACTCCTGTTTTTCATTGGGTATCCAAACGCATGCACGTGATGTAGTTTTCATGCAGTGATTTGTAGTTGACATTATGAATTATTAATGAGTTTGAGAACTAGATATCTAACACTCCACTGACAACCACATGTTCTTTTGAACTATTTTCGTCTATAAAGAAGTTCTTGCTTAAAAACTTTGAAACGGTCAAAAGTGGCCAAACATGACCAAAAAAAGCTCAAAAGATCTTCGTAAACTAGGTAAATCGCAAGAGAAAGTCAGTGGAATGTATCAATATTGGTAATTACCAAAAATCAGTCATTCTATTGGCTAATTTAGGAGTTCTTAATTCATAACTTTGAAATTCGAAAGAAGTCGAAAGAGGCCTAGTCTTTTTATCTCTCATTCCTGTTTGGAATGAACTGCTTCCCTTCGAACGCCTTCTTCAGAAACATTAAATCCATTAGCTAATTTTAACTTCACTTTGTAAGAATTCATCCCCAACAATGGAGGTTAAACCGCCATAGAAAAAACTCAGAGAGTGTCTAACTGACACGGTAAACTTCTAGCTTCGACAACGCAAAAACCTGAAAATTTACAACTATTTGCTAAAACTGCTTGAGTATCCACCATGAGCACGATAAATAGCTCTATAGGCTGTATATATATGCATGGTGTAATATCTCCCGGTATTTGGCAAATAAGACTATGATAAGTTTCCTTAGTGCCAATTACAAGAGGTTCTCAATGGGTTAACCGTTAACCGTAAGACGACTGAAAAAATAGAGCCGTTAGGCGTTACAATCGGACAAATTTCAACCGTTAGTTGTTAAAAAAATTTAATCGTAAAAGCTATTCCTTTTTCAAATGTGTCACGGTCACTTACCAAGTCCAGGTGTGTAGAGAACTAAATACGAACTCTTTGTTAGGCTCAAGAGTAGGCTCAAAATGACTGAGGAGAACGAAAATTGTTCCTTACATTGTTTCGAAAGTATCTTTTACAAGCGTTATCAGTTTAAACCACCAGCAAAGGTTAAAAGGTTTAACAGCTGTAAGATGGTAAGGCACTTACACTAAGATTAAGTTTACTTCTAGCTATCGATAGATGGAAATTCATTTCATAAGGTTAGTAGGGAGAGATTTGGAGAGTGTAATTATAAAAGCTGTGAGGTGTAATCATAATTCGCAGTCTCAGAGATTTCAATTCTGAAACAGTATCGGTGATCTTAGAAATAGGAGACTGGTTAAGGCAGAAACGTTACACAATTTATTCCTAAACCAGTTGCATAATTAACGATTCGATGTCTGTTGATAAATTTGTGTTATTTTCCGGCTTCGAGGTCTGTAGAGTGTAGGACCGTGACCGAGGTCTTTAATTACGAGCAGCAATTTCAGAACTGAAATTTCAGCCAAAATTTCCTACTACCATACCAATACCATGATTTATAAACATACTGTTGATTCGCTTTAAACGCATCCTCCTATTGTTCTTTTCCTAGCATGATTAACTCTACTGTTTCCTTAGTCTTCTACAATATACCAAACAGCAATGATTCAATACGCTCCAAAACAGCGGTCTACTGAGCTATATCGTCCAGAGAGCACAAGGCAAGTCAAGTCCTCGTATGCTCTGGGAAGTACGGCTGATCACCCATTAAAGGCCTTCGCATGAATGTTTAGGAAACATCTTATAGATTCAGAGAGGACAGGAATAAGAGAAACGATACGTGAAACTTACGGTCTGGCATAATGTTTCATGGAAGACTAGTTTCCTATCATACAAAATAATATAGTTAGCCCTTAAAATTTCTTAGGATGTTTCTTAGGATTTTTCAGTTTCATTTCATTTTTTTATTTAGTACTTGGTAATACTTGCGGAAACGCTTCAACTTTAATCATCACTGCACGGCATAGACAATTTTGTATCTAACATGACTTCCGTAAAACATGGCGTCACAGTAGAATTTATAAAAACTTAGGCTGGCCCCACATTTCAGTCCTGCATTTTTTTCTCTGATATTTATGGCCCTTGGGACCCTGGTCACTCGGTATGACCAAAGGAGTGCTTCCCGTCAATATCAGTTTGAAATCGAATAGCGTCAGTTGCATTGTGGGGGAGGAGTCACAAGTTAAAGTCCAGCTATGTTGACTTATTTGGGACGGGTGAGGATACAAATGCTTTCATTATCTTGTAAATTTGAGGTATGCACGATTTTTTAAAGGAAGAAAGAAAAATATAACAACAAACTTCGATATATGTGGTTCACATATATCAAAACGATAAGTCGAGTGCACATTGGTTAAGTCTGAGTTCACGTTGGTCTAGTTCGAGTTCACTTTGTTGTTGTCACTTGTTGCCGTAGGCCGTCCCGTCCTCATGGCTTCTGTCAGCTATCGATTTTCTCAGTGTTCCTAATGTTCCTTTGTTTTTTAATTCAGCTCACGGATGATCATATCTCCTTCTTGACTTTGTGAGAAAGGACTGCCAAGTAAGGCAGTCTGACAAAAGCTTACTCGAAAATAAGCTTTCGCTTCAATTGAAAATAATATCGACCTGGACTCTGAAGAAATTCATTCCAAATGAGTCTGCTTGGCAAGCAAACGAATGCTTTATCCAGTTCGGGAAAACTCAGATAAAAAAAAAATTATTTCGACCGCAAATGACCTTTTTGTAACATAGCGTGCGTGCCTGCCCTATTTAAGTCCTATTTAACTGCTATAAACAAAATCTTTATTTAAGCACGCCCGTGCGTGAATAAGATGATGGGTTTTTTTTTTTTTTTTTTTTTTTTACCTGGCTGCAGAGTAGCCTTTCTGTAAGCTGCTTTCCTTCTCTTTAAAATACGGAAGAAACCAGTGAATAACTGCCCAATTTTTTCTATCGGCATTGACCTTTTAGGTCCTGATCCAAAAAGCAGCAAAAGGAAACCCTTGATATCTTCGGCCCCATGTCTTTGACTTTTGAAAGATTTGATAAGTGTCATTTGAGTTCATTTAGCTTTGATTTTATCCATTTTTTCTATTAATTTTGAGCATTTTATTCACAGTTGTCGGTTAACTGGATCAATTGTTCTCGTTCAAACCAAATTATAAAATGTGGCGTGTTTTCTACCAGCCAATAAAGACGTTAACGTTTGTTTACTTTTTTTGTGCCTCGTGAGAATTTTGTACTCTATCACAATAAGAAAAGCTTCTCCGCGCAGATCCTTGTTGCCGCCCTGTTATAAAAGAATTTGTTCATGCTTTTAGCTGTGCGTATATCGAGTTATGGATGCACGTGGGAAGTTTGGAGAGCCCTCGAATAGCTAAAGTAGATCTCTCGGCTGCGCCTCGAGCTACTCTTCCGCATATTTCGTGCTTTCCAAACTTCCTGCGCGCACCATAACTCGATATACGCACGCTAAGCATGAACAAATTCTTAATTTATGGACGTCTCATTATAGACAAGACTGTCCTTGTGTAAAAAATTCTAAAGGGCGCCCTTAAAATCAAGCAAATAAACAAGCGCGGCTAGAGCTGGTCGAAGTGTGCTCCATCAAATTATTCGAGAAGTTACTACTTGTAATGCGCGATATCTCCTTTAACCGTTCGTGTGAAAATTGCTGATGGGATTAAAGTAAACATGTTATTTCATCGGTCGCTACATTCCACGAAGGTCTTCCTTGTTTTTTTAGAAATATAACCGAAAGCGAATAGAATTTGAAACAAAACACTGCCAGAAAAATACTAGTACGTGCAACACGTAGCGAAGAGAAGTATGAAGGCCTTATGCGCAACAGAGCACGAAGAAGACGGATGATGATGATGCAACACATAGCGGGGCGTGCGACTAGATATGACCTGTCTGTCGAAAATCAAGAATTGTGGGTTGTGCGTGGGTTTATATGCAGAAAGTGGAGCAACGCTATTGGTGAGAACATGGAGACGAGAAAAACAGGAATAAATCAGTAGAATGAAAAGCGTTCGTTGATACCTAACCCTAAGCCATGGGATTAAGAGTGCCGATTTGAAAAATAAACTTTTGTTCAAGAGTTTTGTGGCTTTCCGGGCTACCTAAATGTAAGGAAATACCGCAGATTGCCATATGTTGCTTAGAGCGATTAGATAAATTAAAATGTCTAGCGACTGGTTTTGATGCGTCCTTGGCATTCCTTTCTACGTCGCGAAGGTGTTCTCGGAATGGGTCACCTGGTCGTCTTCCTGTTTCGCTGATGTATATCTTTTCGCAATAAGTGCAAGCTATGCAATAGATGACGTTGGCGGAGGTGCACGTGAAGTGATCAGTGATCTTAATGGATCGTTTGGTTCCCGATATTTTCTCCGTGTTGTGAATGAAAGGACAAGTTTTGCATCGTGCGCGAGCGCATTTAAAACTGTCGGGTTGGTTATTAGTTTGGAATGAACTTCTGACCAAAAACTTGCCCATGTTTTTGTCGCATTTGAATGAAATGAGTGGAGGCTGCGAAAAGATAGTACCAGTCTCTGGATCGTTTTGCATTAATTGAAAGTTTTTAAGAATAATGGATTTAACTGACTGGTTGTGAGGGTGAAACGTGAGAGTAAATGGAATGTGGTCGGAATGTTCCTTCTGTGACGTTTGTATTGCTAACTGTCTATCAATAAGTTGGGCGCGGCGGTGACCTGCTTGAACAACAGAAACAAGGTAACAACGTTTTTTGAAAAACTGGCATATTGACTCTGATTTGTGGAAAAAAATCAGAGTCATCACTACATAAACGACGAAGTCTCAGAAACTGAGAAAGAGGAATGGAATTCTTAATTAACACGAGATGGATGCGAAAATGAATACAACAAGTAACTATGTGAGTCTGTAGGTTTGTAATACACACTAGTGCAGAAACCGTTGCCTGAAATTGAAACCGTTGATGTCTAAAAAGGAAAAAGAATTGTCGGAAATTTTCCAGGTATATTTTAGAGCCGGGTAAAAGGAATTGACTGCGGTTAAAAACTGAGTTAGTTCCTCTCTGGTACAGGAGGTAGCACCAATACAGTCGTCGATGTAGCGACCGTAGAGTTCAGGTTAGGGACCTTTGTATTTGCTAAAAAATTGGTGTTCGACAAAACCTACAAAAAGATTGGCATAGCTGGGTCCCATTTTGGTACCCATTGGTTTGTTTGAAAAAGTTGTCCCCGAATGACAAACAATTCAGTGTGGGCACTGGTTCAGCTCTGAGCGAAGTAGTGTTTCAGATTTAGGCTCCTTAACAGTGCGGTGATCAAAAAATGTTTGAGGGCCAGAAGACCTTCGCTTTTAGGAATGACAGTATAAAGAGATGTGATGTCCATAGTGAAAAGAAGTTTGTCTTAACCAAGGAAATTTCAGTGGCGAAAAATCTGAAGAGCGTGTTGGCTGTCTTTGATATATGATGGTAAAGGTTTGACGATGGAAGCCATAATTTTGTGTTAATGGCTGGAAATAAGTTCGGAAAGGAAGCTGCGGAGTGATTTTGATGAGATTTTTTGCAGTGGCCGGCAATTCTTGTTTAGCTATGAGTCCGTTAATCGTATTTTTGACGGTGTTTTGATTAATGGAAGTGAGATCTTTGTCAACCTTTTGATAAAAAGAGGTGTCAGAAAGTTGCCGCAAAGCTTTTTGGTAGAGGTCGGTCCGCCAAACAACTACTACGCTGCCCTTGTCGGCCCCTTTGATAACAATGTCTTTGCGTTTTTATTAGGCTTTTTGTGCCGACTACTCTTAAAAGGAAAGAATGGAAAAATTGATACTACGATTGAAATTAAGTTTGTTAATATCGTGGCGACAGTTTTTGATGAAAAAATCTAATGATGCGAACTGGCCCTCTTGAGGAATCCATTTCGACTTTCGAATCTGAAGTGTTTCGAAAGTGTCTTTGTTCGAGGTGTTCGAGTCATCCCCTTTGTCCTGGATAAAGGCTTTTAACTGAACGCGGCCAAGGTATTTTTCTACGTCTTGTTTAACTGAGAATTCGTTCTTTCTAAAACAACGGAAGGGTAGTCGGCATATAGACTGCATATAAACCCACACACAACCCACAATTCCTCCATTCGCTCTGACGAAGGGCTAACGCTCGAAACATCAGCTTTTTAACTCGTTACGGTTGCCAATTTACAATTTCAACTTAGTTGATATATCTAAATTACCTTGTTACCCCCACTGACGCAGCATCACGGTTTCTTTAGAAACTCTCACCCTTTATTCATTTGTCAAAAATTAGATTTGTAATACACAATACTCAGAAATAAATAAGACAATGATGTCTCTCTTGAAATTTTGAATTCGGTTATGCCCTCCCCTTCGCATTACAGCATGGCCGCCACGAAAAAGGTAGTAAGAAAAATTATCGTTCCAAACCTCTCACTACCACATCAATTTGTTTTGGTTTTGTCTAGACCGATCATATCACAGGAAGTGGTATGGAAAAAACTGTCATGGCCCGGACTGATCATCGAGTCGCGCCACTTAAACCGATAAAGGAGAAACAGCATCATGAGTGTGGGTTTCGATTCGACTTTCGGTTGATATTTAAGTTATGGGAAGAGAACTCGAGCCCATGAGAAAACTGGGTTATTTTCGTTAGTTTGGAATTTCTTTTCTTTCATTTTATTTATTTTTTTATTTCGTCGAACAAACAATAAAAAGTTACATTACCAACAGTACTTACAATTGTAGTATTGAAGTAGAGTGGATTTGCGTGGCTATTGGCTCAAAGAAGTGGTTCCAATGAGCAAGCCATTGAAGACTTATTGTTAATATAAAAAGAATATCGAAAGGTGTAAAAAAAAAGAATCTGACCTGGATGAGCCGTTGCGCAATGAAGAGTAAGAAATGATTCGCGTCACATGTTATACTCACTATACCTTAATCGGTCTTCATCACTGTTACCGCAATCATAGACTACGTCAACATCTACTACAATTATGTCACAGTCACTGGCACTGACGTAGAGGGATCAGCTCTTTAGCGTCACCGTAACAGTAACTATGATTATGATTCTTATTCTCACTGTCGACGACGTCACCATTTCTATGGTAATGTCGCGGGTGAGGTCATCACCTTCAGCGTGACTTCATCTCCCGTTGAAACTACACCACCAATGCTGCATGTATTCGCTGTTCCTGAAAACATTCTTATCTTCATCGATTACGTAACCGTATTCAGCAAATCAAGAGCGCCCATCGTTTAACGCGTAAAAAAAGTCTACAATGAATCGCTGTCTGCCAATTTTCAAGAAAAAGAAGAAAGGCTCTCGATTGCTTGGAGATAAAAGGTTTGGTCATGCTTGAGTTACTAAAGCTCTGGGAGCTGAAGAGACAGTGAATAACGAAAATCCAAAGTCATCCAATGTAGCTCAAATCTTCTATTTTCAAAATAATATTGTGACCTACGGCAATTGATGGAAAAGCATTAAAAAAGCTCAAAAACATTGAACAGGGTTTCAGGTGGCATTTCCTTTCATGGTGGTCTTTGGTGAGAAAAACACAATGGGAAAGTTCACAATCGTTCCCAGCGGTTGATATCTCAGCATGTGATAAGAGTATCTTAACATCGCCAGAAGCTTTAAATGACATCCGCTGACAAGATTCCTGCCGTCGCGACATGTGTATCTGTCGTACTTTTGAACATTGATCACAAAGTTGGTTCGACAGATTTTGTTTGTACCTTTTTATATTTGTTTCTGAGAAGTGAGCGAGCCAACATGGCATGTGATATTTTTGTGCTGTACCCGAATATTTATTTTTCCTCTATGATTTTTTATCAACTTATAATTCGCTATGAATCACTTTAGCCTTGAGTGCTCAGTTATATTACCTGTGGACATCCTCTACCAATAATTTAGTTTTATGTTTTCGATGCGTTTTCATATGGAAATTTCCATTGTCTCAAAACAAAATAAAAATTGACGAGGTTACTAAGTGTCAGTTATTTTAGCTGATTGTCTTTCTTATACTTTGTCGGAAAATGTTTATATCAAAAACTTAAAATGTACCAAAAAAATATGGTAAGTTGCTCTAAACTTGGGGATTGATGAAATTCAAATATGATTTAAGTTTGAACTTAATTAATTTCATTATTTCGAGCTTCATGCAGAGCTCTTCTCCCATTTTTTGCAATGAAACAAAGCAGAAAACTAAGTTCAATAAAAAAGGACGTGATCTGGTCGAAAGTGAAGAGGAAATACTTTGTAATAAGAATCTGCGGATGAGTATTTAGTTTTCAGCGGTTTTGACAAGGAAACAATATTTCAGCGAGATATGCACCCAGATATGCTACACAGACCTTACTTTGGCTTGTCATACATTGTTTCTCTTTTCCCATCATAGCTTGGGTAAATATGGGTGGATTAAGATGATTGGAGAAAATTAGTCCGGATTATTGTGGATTGGAGTGAGTCAGGGAGGATTGTAATGAACCGGAGTTGATAGGATTTGATTTGGCTGGATTGGCAAGGATAAGAGTGAATTGAGGTTAATCGGTCCCGGTGACATTTATCACAAATAGATTTGCGAGTTTATTTTTTTTTTAGCATTACGGAAATACATATATGCCAAAAGGGAGAAACATTCCTCACAAGTCCCTCGCTAATCAGGAGTATTAACTAAACTACTTGACTCTTACTGGTCTCTTTTCATCAATGATCTCTTCCTTTCATTTCATTTCAGTAAAATATTGTTTTCAGGTCGTTTACATTCTTCTTCACCTGGGAACAAATTCACTGCTGCTGATAGTGCTGTCTTAAGGAGCTCCTCTAAGTCGAGCACGCTCATTTCTGTTTGGAGAACCTTCGTTCTTTTGTTTGGATTGTTGCTCATCACTGCAAAAGATTCTGCTCTTCTCGCCTCACCTGGTTTCAGCCATATACAGCAGCCAGCTGTCCAAGTAGAACGAGGAGTTACAAGTTTTATCGTACCTTGCACAAATGTATCCCTCTGATAGGGTTTAGGAATTTGATTTGAAAGATCCTGAACAGGTTTTCCTTCTTTATCAACGAGTAGGCCATTTTCTGATCTGCCAGTCAAAAGATACAGGGTTCCATATTTCATGCCACAATTGTTCTTAGCATACTTTTCTACTTTTAACTCAAAATTTGTCAAATAGAAGTTCGACGCTGCAAACTGAGGTATGGCATTAGTAAAAGTATAGGTAGCGGCCATGAAATTTTTGTCAAAGGAATTTATCGCTGAAGGATTCAAATGGCCTTTGGTCAATGCGTTGCTTGGCTTGCCTAGTAGTTGAATGGTAGCTGCGACTGCTTCTTTATTGGAAATGCTGACATTAGGAGCGCCAGTGGACACAGATGATATTAAACCATAAAACAGAAAGATACTGACAATTTTTTTTATATCAAAGTAGTATCGCACACGATTTTTTTAAACCTGCATTCCCTCCTCTGGTATGACCGTGAGAGTATGGAGACTGTTATTTGATATGCACCCCTAGTTTGGTGTTCTGGTAGGCAGCAAATAATCTAGAGATCATCCACTAGTTTGCTCATATGACCAGAAATAGGCAAGGCAGTCTCTCGAGGTTGGACAGTTCTCATTTTTGGCCCGCATAGCATTTCCTTATGTCATTAGAGCTTGTTTGCTTAGCTTGTCAAGCATACATACCTACACACCTACATACATAGGTAAACTGACCACTCCCCATGGGGGCTTTTCAGGGCCAACACCCACCCATCCCACCCAGGGGAGGACATCCACCACACAGTAATCTCGTGCGTGGGAAATTAACGTCTCCTACCCCTAACCCTGCAGAAGACGGGGCCTACGGTTTATTCGTCCTTATCCGAGAAGACTAGAATATCTATCCATTTCTTGATTATAGAAAGGTTGCAGATATTCCACACTTATTTTAAGACTATGAGTATTGATCCGGCCGGTGCTCGAACCCTCGACCTCCCGCACAACACACACAATCCGGCGCCCTAACCAATTGAACCGGGAGGCGGAAACGCACAGGTTGTATAGGTGCTATACGAAGTGTTTTAGTCCAGTGAGGAGAATCGGGATTAAGTGTTTTCAATTTTCATGATCCGTGAAGAAAATAAAACCCCTGGAACTGTGAATTTTTTGCTTTTTACGATGGGTGAAACTTAAAGTTGTTTATCTCATGTTTGTGATGTGTTCTTTTCTATTTTTTTGTTGTGCGTGAAGCGTTTTTAGCGGATCGAAGAGTGGTAAAAAAAAACTGAATGATTGACTGGATGACTTGAAATGATTTAATAGCGCAGTCTTTTCTGTTTTGTTTGTTTACGTATGCTTCCAAATGTTAGAATTCTAAAGGAAAAAAAAAAAACTAGAAAAAGGGCATCAATGTACAAAATACATTCCGAAATGAATGCTCTCAACAAGGCCTTACAACAACGTGAAGCTCGATCTCGATTAGCTTGTGAAAGCCCGGGGACATATGTGAGTTGGTTCGATATTATTGTGCTGCTTGGGGTTCAATGTCTGTTCATTTCATTGCATCCAGTCTTTCGTCTATACTAAGGTCCCTCTCTTGAATAGGTGTTAATTTGCAGACTGAATCAATCTTCATTTAACTTACAAAGGCTAAATCCATACCTGGAGGGTCTCTAAACTTTATTCCACTCAGCCTTTTTTCTTTCCAAATGTCCTTTGCCTAAATAGGTGTAATTTTGTAAGCTGAATAAAAGGGAGTATTGGTGCTTGGATCAAAGAGAGAGACAAAATAAGGTGGAGTGTCGGTAGGATCCTCAGGCAGCGTCTGCATGTGTAAGGCCATGTCTTGAGTAGTACCAGGAAGCCCCGTTGGAGGAATACCCCCGGCAAAAAATGGCGTTTGAACACTTTATTTCTTTGGAAGAGAAATCACAGATCCTTTTAAAAGCAGACAAATGCAGAATCAGACTTGGAACAATGTCTCAAATACGCCTAAATGAGCCTGATTTATTTCAGAAAATGATGTAAGATTGATTTCAATAAGATGAGTCGATCAAAAAACTTTTATCAGTAAGTATTAGTGGATTAAAGCTAAGCTTGATATGCGTTCAAGTATTCTGAATTCAAAATCTAACGCTGCAGAGTTCACATGAAAATGCATCACACAGCATAGTCACGTATCACACTTGTTCGTGGACTTATCAAACTCAGTGTTTTTGAAATCTTATACACCAGTAGCAAAACAAGTTCAGTTGAAATGGGTTTAATTGTATGAAAAGCACAAACAGAGAACTGGAAAAACTTAATTCAATTTTTCCTGGGTTTCAGTGGTATTCAAGGTAAATGCCTGTATAGATATTGTTTAGTTCATAAAAAGTTAAGAATAGAGTAGTTTATTATGTTTTATGGGTAGAAACAAGTTCAATTGCGCTGTTGAGATTCCATAATAATTCTCCTTAGAGGTATCGCACTTCTCCCATTACTTAGCACTTACCAGAGACAGGTTTCGGGAAAATACACTCTTAGACAGTACAAGGACAGAAAAAGCAAAACACCAAACGTAAGTTGTCTTCATCGTGTCAGGTTCCTCTGGTTATTTCTAAGTTGATGAATGAAGTGAATTTCACAGAGTGTATTGATTAGTACAGGGTATAATACTTTTCAAAGTCATTAGGTATTTCTGTTCATGCGCTATCGGCACGTACATTGCAGTACATTGCAGTACAGAGAATAATGCCCTTTAAATCCATCAGGTATTTCTCTTCAAGCTAAAACAGGTAACGTCAACTAATCGAGTATGTTCCAGTGTTGATAACAAAATACTATTTTTTTAATGGTCGATAACAAAATACTTTGATTTTAGAGGTAGAGTTTCTATTTAATAATCTGAGTTGTTTCGACACTTTTACGAGCTAGAAGCAGGCTTACATGACAGGGTAGCCCGACTCGACCTAAGAGTTTCTCGGCTATCGAAATGGCGGCGGGTTTGAATGTGTTAACAAAGTGCTGCCTCATTTCCTTGCTGCTACCTTGGACGAAATGTCTGCCACTGATGTCGAAAGCTTTTTTGTGCAAAGATAAAATGACACCTGTTTTGACGTTAGAAGCATAATGGAGTTTTATTCAGCGAAAGAAAGTTTCAGTTTAAAAAAGAAGCGAAGGAGAACTGTCCGAAATGGCTGAGTTGCCCTTTATATTTGGCTTTGTTACATGTACTTGCATGAGAAAAATTTACCAAGATTGTTGTCATGCGACTGTCAGAAGAGGCCAATACAGTGGAACTTCAAGATGACGAAGTGCCAAGGGACTGGGAAATTGGTTCGTTATATCGAGAGTTCGTTATATCGAGGTTCTGTGGCATACATTTTACTGTAACTTTAGCCGGACTGGAACTTGAGTATCGTTCGTTATACCAAGGACTTCGTTATATAGAGGTTCGTTAAATCGTGGTTCCACTGTAGTTAACAAGTGAAAGAACTGCGTTTTGCAGAATAGCTCGCTTACAGCCTAGGATTTATACAACTAATTTGTCTTTCTCCCTTACAATTGGTTGCACTAAATACTAGTGAGTGCTAATTAAACTTCTGTAAGCTTACTACCTCTTAAAATTCTGTCATAAAAAAGGTATGTAAGACACAGGTTCATGGGGACAGTTTTTGAGCTCAATCATACTCAATATCATTTCTCAGTCTTTCTAAGAAGTATCTATTCTTATCTTAGAGCCCTCTATAAAACTATAATCTATCTCAGTGTACTACTGCACAAATCATGGTTCTCTTCAAAGATCCTTGTAACTTATCGATGTCCACAAAATTTTTCTCAACGTAGCCTTCTACACGGCTGACGATTCCAGTAACAGTAAATAATTCTAACAATTCTCTGTAGTCCGGCTCTGCAATAACACTAGCTACCCTGGGCTCTCCGCGACAGCACCAACTCTATTGACACTCCGCGACAACACGCTGTTTCACAATACACTGGCTAAGCTCTAAAAGAAAGGCTAACTTTAACTGATCGCGACTCCTTAAATATGTCTTACAAAATGTTCTAGAATATTCAAAGGACCTGTAATACAGCTATTTTTAGTATCATTACATCGCTATTGCATAATAACAAAATGTGCTGACTAAGATTTCTAGAAAGTTCCATTGAGAGTTCTTAATGAGTCAGCGTGACTAAGCGTTCCAGAAACTTCCTCAGTTCTATTTTTAGTAATTTTGTAACACAACGCTTTCCAGAAACACTCTTCATAACATAATCTCTTGTTTTGACATTATTTCTTTACCTAATACTGTACAGTGTATGCATATTGAACTATGGGGCTGTGTAGAAGAAGTGTTGAAAAAGTTGTATCTAAAATTCTTAATATACAATTGAAAAGGGACAAATTGACAAATGCATAACACGCATAAACATGCAGCACGGGAAGAAGCAACATGAATTAATAGAACTTGGTTTACCAACGTCAGTTTTTTTTTTAAGTAAATGTTCAGTGGAGGAAATGGAAATTAAAGGAATTAATTTCATGTGATTGCATGTAATATATGTACATGTAGGCCTTGATACTGAAAAGTGATTGACAATTACTGAACAAGATTTTTTAGGTGTTACTACATAATCACCCTGTTCTTTTATTTTTATGTGACACCATCAAAATTAAAAAATAAGGAATTATCAATTTTTTTGAGATTTTAGTGAAGTTAGTTATTAGAACAGCTGAAGACTTTTTACAAATTTTTAGCTCCATAGGGTTTTTCTTCTGGTGATAGACTTAAGCAAGACTGAATTTCAAAGCTTTTGCCTGACACAATATTAAAATGGCGGCCGAGAATGCTCTTGTGTGGGTTAAAAAAAGTGACTTATCAGCTGAGATTTTGTTGTACCTTTAATCTGGGTTGTTGTTTACCCAGTGTCCATTATTCAGGTACATACTCACCCAATACTCTTAATATAGCTGTGTGATCATATGCTTACCCAAATTTTGCATGATTGATCACCCTTTCTCCATAATGTGTTGTCGCCAGTTATAATTGAATCATCTCGAGAGTCAAATCTTTTCCAGTTCCTATGTGCTTACTTTCTTGTTGCCTTTTAGAGTGTTAGTGCTAATGATTTTCATCAGAAATTTAATGAGTATAACGTAAACATTGAGATACGAAGAGTAAAGAGTTGAGGGGTCAGCCCTTGCGCTTGGCCATGATAATAAATTAGGAAAAATCTTTTCAAGAACAGATCTTTAACGAATGCCTTTTACAGCTTTGGTACGAAAATATGGAATTTCTGGCGTTTGAGTGCCAACGAATAAGCCGGAAATTAAATATTTCTGGGGCACAAGAGCAACAGGGCAAGGGCCTGGGCCCTTGAGTATAGATGCATTATGAGTATAGTGATATGAGTATTAAAGGTTGTGATTGCACGTGAGCAATCATTCTAGGCCGACACTATCTCAGTTATTGCTAAGTTATTTTATTTATTTATTTTTTTAAGTATGCATATAGCCTGGTAGCAAGGTTACTTGTGCTTGGGCCTGGTTCCTAGCCAGATTTCCTGTCTCTTTTTCCCCATGGGGTTTTATACGGCAGGTTTTTTCTGGACGCCGTTCTAACCACGATGTTTGTTAGTGGTTGCTAAGCTCTCAGTATGTCTTTTTGTTGTGTTGACAATTATTGAAAATGCAGCGGTTTTCTATATGTGTTTCTTTATTATTGTACACTGGTGCTCGGCCGAAACATGCAAAATAAACCTAATGGTTCAATATATCAGTGTCTGTTGTGTAATGTAGCTGAAATGTTAGTGCTTCATAAAGCAAAAGTATTCAATCTATTACCTCAATATTTTACAAAAACAAAGGAAAACTCGGAAACTTCTGTTGCCAAAAAAACGTGTCTACTGTGACTAAACGGAAAAGATGCACGCTGCTTGGCAGTAACCAAGTTTTCGGAAAGGAACATCATGATTTTCTTAGGGAAGTTATGATTATGGCCCCCCTGAAGTCGCGATGCGGCTTTCCAAATTTGGTTTTGATTTCTCTCCAAATGAGTTGACACCCCCTCCAAACCTTAGGACAAACGTTGCGGTAACTGGCTTAATTTTCTAACACAGTAATTTCGAGAGTCATTTTTCAGTACTCTTCCTTGACTGACTGGTTACTCTTAATTCTGAGTCGAGCTTTCATTTCCAAATAAACTCCATGTGAATTTCACATGGAGTGAGGCAGAGAGATTTGTGCTTTTGTATTCTGAGTAGCATAAAGCTCGCTAAACGTTATCGAGAGCCGTTCTCCAGAGGTAAAGAAATGAAAACTGTTGCTAGAAAAATTATCCAGCCTTGAGCTTTTATGAAATTCATAATCGATATTCACTTACCAAGTATAGAGATAACAAGAATAAAGCAACAATAGAAATCCAAACCTGGTAGCTTGTAAGGATAATTCGAAATGTGGAAAATGTTGCTTGTGACAAATTTTAAGTTCATGGTCCAATATCGGCCTCTTACTTCATCTCTGTAAAATTACCTTTATGTTAAAAGAAGTATCAAGTTATCCCACCAGTTTTTAACTTGAAATTGAGAAAATGAAGCAGTGTTTTTCTACTCATGATTTAAAAAAGAAAGCTCATCCTATTTTACAGTTTCACAGGTTTAGTTGGACAGAGATTGCGAATATTCAGTTCGGTGATGAGGATGAAGAGTTTTGTATGATTTGGTTAGCTTTTGCCATTCTGGTACCTGATTCCAGTTGAATTAAGATAACGTATTTTCGTCAATAGACATTACATCTTCAGATAAAAACTCAAGATCCGTTGAATTTTTGGATCTACGTTTTGAATACAACTCTTATTATCTAGTCTACGTTATTAATTCCTGCTTGCTATATTCACGTTGTTGTTTCGTTGAAATTTCGCAGGCTTCTAAAATGCCGGTCATTGAAACACGAGCACCAAAGAGTTCGAGTGTTGGCCCTTGTCCTAAGCCTTGACGACTAGCAAAAATAAGTCAGTATAACAAAAAAAATCGTTTCGATTTAAAACGCAGAAGCAAAGTGACGATTTTTCATTGATCAAATCGAGCTGGTATAAAAATAGATTTGATTTTTTTAGACCTAAGGGTTAGGCAAGTTTGTTAAGCTGCGAAAATTTGTGAGAATTTTTTATAAAAATGCAGTTTAAGAAAAATTATTTTTACTGTGCACTCGTAACTCCAGCATAAATGTAGTATTTTTTAAACAAGCAAAAAAGACAACCGTCCTATATCGGTATTTAAGAAAGCACACAATTTCTTTCCTTCCGAGGCACGCCGAAAGTTTCAACAGATAGTGTTTTGATTTCCCAAGATCCGCACTTTCCCTAAAGACCTATCAGTTCAAGCGAATAGTTCCAGTTGTTGCAATTTTTGGAAGCACTTTTAAACGCTAAATTCAGTTCAGTTAGAGTTGTACAAAATCAGCTTGAAGATTTCGGATGACATCATCAATGAAATCTGTAGCAAAAGAAGTTGAAATTTATAGTGAGAATTTCCTTAAGAATAGGAAAAGAGTTTAGTAGACTGCTACCAGAAACAATTAAGAAGGAATTGTAATGACTTAGATTAAATCCTTACATCTAACAGTTACTTACCAATTACAGAATGATGTGGCAAGGATACAGCAAAAATGATGAGTTAAACTTGGTAGCACCTAACTAGGGTTCAAAAGCTGATAACGTAATATAGTTTTTAGTCCATGGTCATTACTGGGCTTCTTATTTCATAGCTTTGAAATTAGGATTATTTGAAAGAGATATCGAGTTATTCCAATTTTCAAAGAACTTAACGGGTTACGAAAACACCTGTTACCATATTCAATCGAGATTCAGACTATAACTCTCTCTTTTTTCAAACTTATTTTTGAAGTCTCCTCGAATGAATTCTGATTTCGTAGTGGAAAGTTTAAGCAAATTATGTTTTGACTTCCCTTAATGCGAGATTCTCTTCAGTGCAAGGGCTAATTCGACTCTCTGTAATATGAAACAATTTTTGCAAGTAAGGTTTTACCCGCTTTTACCTCCCTTAAAATGAAGTAGAATTAGTTGAACTTGCAAGTCACCTTCATTCGAAATTAAAGATTACTTTGTCTATGAACATGAAGTTCTCCATCTGTGTGAACTGTTGCATAAGAGACTGCTGTTGATCAAGATATTCTCCCCGAAAAAGGAGAGATTGTTTCGAGTTCTACAGCTAGAAGGATGAGGAACCAATTATTTAGCGTGAAGCTCAGTTGTTCCATCATTTCGTGATTATTGCTCCAATTATTTTTTTGCTTCTACAGTACACTCTCTTACCGAATATATATAGGTCAAGGATACAGAAATAATGACGAGCCAAACGTTGTATAACTATGATTCAGAAGTTGATAACGTTATTGTTCTAAATTTATGGTATACTTTTGGACCTCTTATTTTATCTTATCTTATTTGTAAAGAATATCAAGCTAACCCACCTGTTTAAAAGCTTCAAAATAAGGAAACCACTTTTTCACTCAGCTGAATCATAAGAGAAGAGCATTCAGGAACCAAACGAGTTTGCTTAAGAACGAAGGAAGATTTGACGAGTTTTGCTTAAGAACAAAGTTTGCTTAAGAACAAAGGAAGATTTGACGATATGTTTAAAGATGGAAAAAGTGTAGTCAGGAGATGTCATGAGTTTTATAGAAATTAGTTGCCTCTGACTGTTGTTGCTTCTGAAACAGACGTTTCGGCTAATGCTTAAGCCTTCACCAGTGATATGAAAAACGAAGATCGTTATTATACGCTATTTAAAGTTAAAAACGTGACGCGAAGCTTGCGCACGTCACCATGTATTTGATGCTCGCGCGAGGTCTTTATAGGCTTCTGGAAGTACTATGTGATCGTTCCCACCATTCGGATCCAAAGTAGAGTGCCAGGCTTCAAGGAAAAGTCTCTCGTCGTAATTAGTTTCGAAACCAACGACCCTGACGTTTGTGAAATCCATGTTATGGTCGAAAAGGTGGACATGGTTTGTGACTTTGGAGTTTAAGGCAAAACCTGCAACTGCCTTTTTGTGCTCCGCAATTCTGGTCTTTAATGATCTTTCTGTTTGGCCATAGCACTTAAAATTACACTGTGTGCAATTGAGAAAACACCAACGGACAAGGCTTGCCGTTTTAGACACCATAACAAGTAGACTCGGCACAAAAATTCAGGTGGATTTCAACTATACACTCACGCAACTCGCATAATACACACCCCACAATCCGTCCGGGATGAACATGGTTGCAAGTTTATACTTTTATACCTATAATTTTTTAACCTTCATCAGTAAAATTCAAATTGATGTAAATCTTGATAGTTCTTTTAAGTTTCCGCGTAAGTTTAGACTCAAGAGCATAGATGATTTAATTGAAAGAAGTTCTAGTGGCATAGTTTATGATTTAGATGACATTTCTAGCCTAGGGGTAAGTGGTTGGGTGCCACTACATTGTGAATTCTCTTTAACTTGTTGGTAAATAAAGTATTGAAATAGTTTTGCTTTTAACTCGTTACTTTTTTTGAGGCAGCGAACTTGGTTTGTTGATGAAGCGAAATCGACAAATGTGCAGCGAACACGAGCGAACTCAGTTGAACGTAGCGAATTTCGGCGGGGGCCAAAATTGTCATGAAAGTTCTTTTTTAATCTTGTGAGAAAGGTCTGATACATGTTACAAAAAGCCAGTTTCAAAGAAATGAGGATTGGTCATTGGAAAAGCATTCTCTCTTTACCAAAAAGAAAAATTGGAGGAATCACAATTGCAATCACAAATTACTCAGTCTTCAGTATAAATAAGGAATTGTCATAGCTCTGCCCACGGAAAGCGACGTTTTAAGGGCTTCTCTTATTCGCTATGATCTACGAAAACGATCTACCATCAGTTTTCAGGCACTGTTTATCTGAATGCTTTATTTTGATGACATTTTCTTGTGAATAGTGCAAGCTCTATAATCAATAGTGTGTGTGCGTTTATTGAAACTTCTTCAAATTTCCTAACTCTTTCCAAATGTCTTAGTAACAATGTGAGAAAACTAAAGATAAATTAGAAGTTTATGGATTGAATTCTATTCACCTCCGTTAGTAGGCACTTAGGTCACTTCGCCTCCTTGCCATGTCACCCGAAGTCACGTGTCTCCCTAGCTCAGTAACCTTGCCTAAAAATTAATAAGTGCATATTGAAGGAAAAGTATTGGATTATTTCATGGACGTTTCCCTAGACCAGATCATGCTGTTGTGATGTATTTCTTGGTCGTAAGATCCCAATCGTGGGATCTGATCAAATCTATCATTATTTTGATCAACACGCAGAGAGTATTATGTGCGTATTCTAGTACAGTAATGGTCTAGGTTGGTGTTGGAGGTATGGCGTGTCGTGGATATTTTATTAATATGATTAATATATGGAGAGGTTGCGAATAATGTGGAATGGGATGAGAATTTGGTTTGGATTGAAGAGGGTCGGAAAGGGCTAGCTAGAATAGCTCAGTATGAATTAGAGTGGATTTTGGTTGGATTAGATTGTATTAGAGTGCGATGGAAGACTGGGATGAATTTCGGCGGCTTTTCCACGCACTGTCGTGCAAACAAAGGTCGCATTCATTTTATTGCATGATGAACCAAGATCTCTTGGTGCGATGAAAAAGTATAATGTTGATCTTCAAGCTAACTCTAGGGTTTTATGTGTTTGAGCGGGTTCTATGATGAAAGAAACGAATTTTTCCGTAGTGTTTTAAAGATAATTCTAGAACAAAGGCTGATAGTTTCGAAAGAAACTGTTTGGGACTGCGTCGGTGGGAGTAACGAAATAATTTGGATATATCAATAAAGTTGAAATGGTAAATTAGCCACCGTAATGATTACAAAAGCTGACGTTTCGAGCGTTAGCCCTTCGTCGGAGCGAAGGGCTAACGCTTGAAACGTCAGCTTTTGTAATCATTACGGTGGCTAATTTACCATCTCAACTTTGTTGATATATCCAAATTAATTCTAGAACAGTTTCTCTAAAATGCTTACAGCCTGTTCTCAGTATTTTATGGTAGTATTATGTTTTTTTGAGTGCAATTTCTATTTCCTGGAATCAAATCCACGTTCGTTCCCGATGACAAGAGGGTCTGTAGCTCAAGTACTTTCATCTGTCTCTGGTACAGCTGGTTTTATGTCAAAATGATTGTTGCTCATCACTGCAAAGGACTCGGCCTATTAAATTTTCCATAATCTTCTCAGCCACCTTCCGGGCTCCTTCCACACACAGAAGCCCGTCCTCCAAACAGCCCGAGGAGTTGCAAGTGTTATTGGTCCCGTTCCCACTACAAATGTATCCGTAACGGACGGCTTCTGTTCGTTATTGAGGCCATTTTCGGACCTGCCTGTCAGTAGGTAAAGGGTTCCTCGGCGGGTCGGGCTCCCACAGGTATTTTGGGATAATTTTTTGTTTTATTCTCAAAAACCTGTCAAGGTCCGCTGTTTGATGCTTTAAACTGAGATACAGCGTTGGTGAAAGTAAAAGTAGCCTTCATAAACTTTTTTAAAGGATTTGATTGCTGAGAGATTCATATGACCTGTGGTGAGTTGGTTCCTGAATTTGACTAGGTCTTCTAGTTGACTCGTTTGTAGGCCTCGTTGACATCTCGACCACCTATGAATATAAGATACATTGAACGATGAATACGAACGTATTTCCACATTTTAATTCTAAATCGCATTCTAGAGAATACGACGACAGTAGTGGTGGTATGTTGTCGTTTTTCAGGATAATAAAATAACTATTCATAGATTGAAAAGTGATCTTTGAGCATTTCAGAGGGCCATGTTGTTTTTTCTTTTCTCTGAAATTACGAGAGGATGATGCCTTCTGGTTTCCTTTAAAAACAGCGAGATTCTTTGCAAAAAGGTTCTTGTGAGGAAAAAACGGATAAAGAGGCGTCACGGTCTTTCTACTGAAAAACGTGGCGGAAAACATCCAAGAAGAAGCAGCATGATGGATTTCCTCACTTCCTTAGTGAGCCTTGCATGATTTGCAATAACACAGAGCATACTCCAATCCTCTGTCATTATTTCATGACTTGATTGTCCTCCAATCGGTCTTGACGTAATTCTTCAATTGCCATTTACATACCTGGAAGATTTCTCCACTTTGCATTGAACCTCCGAAACGTGTCAAGTTTCGCTGCCTGATCAGGTGTAATTTTTTAAGCTATATTAAAAGGAGTGTTTGTGCGTTGATCAAAGAGAGAGAGAAATTAGGGTGGGGTATTTGGAGGATCATCGTCCAGTCTCTGTTGGATTTCTGCCCCTTGATCAGTGTCAGGAAGGCCAACTGGACACCTATCTCCAACGAAAAAAGGAAGAACGGCAGGTCTACCCTAGGAGAGAAATCTTTTCCCAACATTTAGCGTTTTTTGAGCAATAGTGAAAATCAGACCTGAAAAAAATTTCAGGCCTGTACGGGATTCGAACCACTGACCTCTGCGATACTAGTGCAGCGCTCTACCAATTGAGCTAACAAGCCAACTGGGAGCAGGCCATCAAATTAATTCGATATAAACCCGTAGATGATAAATCAAACAACAACAAACATATGAAACATATGTGTGAACTGCGGTTATGAGACGTATATGAGCACGATCCTTCGCAGTAAAGCACTATTTGAGCAATAGTGAAAATCAGACCTGAAAAAAATTTCAGGCCTGTACCGCAGTTCACACATATGTTTCATATGTTTGTTGTTGTTTGATTTATCATCTACGGGTTTATATCGAATTAATTTGATGGCCTGCTCCCAGTTGGCTTGTTAGCTCAATTGGTAGAGCGCTGCACTAGTATCGCAGAGGTCAGTGGTTCGAATCCCGTACAGGCCTGAAATTTTTTTCAGGTCTGATTTTCACTATTGCTCAAATAGTGCTTTACTGCGAAGGATCGTGCTCATATACGTCTCATAACCGCAGTTCACACATATGTTTCATATGTTTGTTGTTATTTAGCGTTTTCTCCAAAAGAAAAAGCATACATTATCGGTTACAAGATTGCAAAGCAAAGATGACTGATGTTTGCCAGTCGTGTCTTAAGGCTAATTGTTTAAATTTCTGCCCGCGCTGTTTTTCTTGCTGGAAGACTCATCTCAATAAAAATCTGTTAGTGAGAAGCTATAATTTAAGGACTTGTCAGGTTAAAATCTCCCTTTAAAGTACCCTTCAATTAATTATTGACTGACTGAGAGGGCCGGAAAGGAAAATATTTGGTTCGAGGTCATGACGTATGGGTCTCGCTGCGCTTGGTCCATGCCTTATGACCGAGAGCCAAATATTCTCCCGTTCGGCCCGAACAAACTCACTCAATAAGCATTTTTTTATATGACCACCTTAAGCGTTAAGGTGACAGAACACAGTTTTTGATACCTGTGTTTCTTTCGCAATTTTCTCTAAAACCCTTGATCTCTCGGTCGCCAAAACTGGCAGCAAGTAAGTTAAGAACACAAACTTTGGTTTTTTGATAGTTAAGCTGACGTATGTGCCGTTGCCATGGCGACACGAATAAATATAAACAGGCCTTTAAAATGGTTTTTGTTTATTTAAAGAAAATCTTGTCATTAGATTTTCTTTATAATTTGCATGCTACGAGCTTGTAACGAGTTTACACCATTTTGCCAACAATTTAACAGAGAGATCTGTAATTATCCCTTGTTGAAGATTCACTCGATTATCTAGAATGTCCTTTGTTTAAAATCAATTTTTCTCGATACTCCAATTACTCATTTCCTAAATTATTTTCGTGCCAAATTTCGTGAAATTCTAATGAGTGGTTCTCAAGAAATATGCATATTTCCAGAAAGCAATTTTCCATTCAATGGCAATTTTTTTACCTACTACGCATGCACTGCATTTAACTGGGTTGTTTCGGTGACGACGAAAAAGCTGAGGATTGCTGGGTTCCTTGCACCGTTAACTTTTCTAACATATCTTCGTAATAAAAGATTAAAGCCATCAATACCCTGCGCCAACTATAGAGAAAAAATATCACAGATAGTGCGGGTACATGTGAGTAAATAATTTGACCGCTCAATTGACATCATTTTTTTTTTTTTTTTGTAATCCTTGTGCGTGCACTGAATTGCATCAGCAAAAGCGCGCGCGAAATCTGTGTTTGGCCACCTTAAAAATGCCAACTTAAATAGGACGCGATAGACCGGCACATGCAGTCTCACGAGCACAAAAAAATTCTGCCATTAAATCTTTTCCTTTATTTACAATTCAGAACAGAAACTCCCAATTCCCTGAAAAACGCGACATTTTTTTCTCATTTCTGTTTCCTTTAAATTTTGCATCTAAGGGACGAGAAGGTGGTAGGGCCCGGGCGGTTTTTTCCGGGCCGGCGCACGTCAACCCGTCCGGCCCTGTACACGTCAGCTTTCACGACGGTTTTCTATGGGATTGCGCGAGCGGGGCTGGACGGGTCATATGATAATTTACAATACATCACGTGCGATACAAAAAAGGTCAGAAAATCTAGCTAGAATACTGACAGTGTTATAAGATCATAATAATTTACTGTCAATACATCCATAGTTGTGCAACACATCCAAATGTGTATAAAAGTTAATCATGTAAAGCAAAGCACTGTAAGGCTAGTATACAGCGCAGTGTCATACCCATACCCACCAATAGCAGTTTCTTTTAAATGTTTAGGCTACAACCAGACAGCTTTGGTAAGAAGGTGTCGGTGTTTAAATCAATCTATTGCCTTAATACTTTACTAGAGACAAAAAAAGACTCAGAAACTTTTATTGCCACAAAACACGTGTCTACTGTGACTAAACAGGAAAGATTCACGCTACTTGTCAGTAACCGAGTTATCTGACAGGAAGATCATTATTTTCTGCGGGAGTTATGACTTTTTCCCCTAAAGTCACGATACGGTTTATCAAATTTATTTTTGATTTTTCTCCACATAAGTTGGCTCCTCCTCCAAAACTTAGGGTTTAACCAATTATTGTAACGTAAATCCTAGCTTTTTTCACCACGGCTTTTTACCATTTTTCGCGTAAGAGGCGTACTAACTCACGCTGAAAGATGAGCACAACTTATTTAACCTTTTATGCCTGTAAATCTCCAAGAAACTGTATTGCACCGACTCTTACGACAACGATTGCGAGAACTGGCTTATTTTTCTGACGCAGTAATTGTTGAGAGTCCTTTTTTCAGTAGTCTTCCTTGACTGAGGGGTTGCACTTAAATCTAAGCTGAGCTTTCCTTTCCAAATAAATTCCATATGAAGTTTCACATGGTGTAAATCAGAGAGATTTGTGTTGACATAACGTATTCTAAGCAACATAAAGCCCACTGAACTTTATCGAGAGCCGTTTTTCCATAAAAAAGAAAGGAAATGAAAACTGGTACTAGAAAAACTATCCAGCCTTGAGCTTCCTTGAAATTCATATTTGATATTCACTTACCAAGTATAGAGATAACAAGAATATATCAAAAATGAATATCCAAACCTGGTAGCTTCTAAGGATAATTCAAAATATGGAAAATATCGCCAAAAATTTTAAGATCATTTGTAAGAATTTATAAGACCGAAAGGAATTACCAAGGATTCATACAAGCCATTGTGCGTAGCAAAAGCAGTCTTTTCTCTGGCAGAAGGATGAAGTTCTATTTGCCAATAACCTGATTTCGAGTCAATTGTGCTAAAAACATTTGTTCCACTTAAAGAATCTAAAGTATCGGAAATCAGAGGTAAAAGAAAACTATCTTTTTTGGTAACTTTGTTCAATTTACGATAGTCAACGCAAAATCTCATAGAACCATCTTTTTTCTTGACTAGAAAAACAGGCGAAGACCAAGTACTAACTGACTCTTGAAAATTCCACGTTCTAGCATGTCCTTCACTTGTCTACCGATCTCTTGTTTACCTTCAGGCGAAGTGCGATATGGCATTTGTTTAATTGGTGTAGCGTCACTCGTATCGATTACGTGCTGTACTAACGACGTTCTACCTAATTCGGCATCAGAAAAAGCGAACACATCACGGTATTTATTAAACAAATCACGAAATTTAATTTTGTCATCAGCTGACAGAATACTATCAGACAAGTCAGGCAATTGAGAATAATCACATCCTTTTGGTTCGTAGTCACTATTAAGAGAACAATGACTTTCGCGTAGCTTTTCGCTTGCGTTCAACTTGAAAGTAGCTATGTTGCGATCTACCTCCTCAAAATCAGCTAGACGAGTCCTTCGGTAAATTTTTACTGGTTTAAAAGAAGGATTAATCAACCTAATAGGGATTGTACCATCCTCTGCAACTTTAACAAGCTCGGACGCTCCAAAAATCGAATAACGGTGAGATAAATCAGGCTTCGGAACAATCATGCCATCGTTACCATACTTATTTGACGAGTGTTCAAGTTCACCAGAAATCAAAATTTTTGACTGAGGTGAAATCACGAAGGTATGAGAGGCATGGACCGAAGAAATGAAGGCTTTATCAATTAGAACATTGTCGTCATCTACGCGCACACCCTAAAATGGAAAAGGACTGGGCTCAGAGGGAAAACTAACTAATCCATCCTTAAAATCAATTTTGAAACAAAATCGTTGAAGAAAATCTCTACCCAATATAGCATCAAAAGACAGGTCCTCTATCACACATACTTCGAAAGTAAATATACGAGAATCAATAACAAATTCCATCAAAGTCTTTCCTATAGTAGTCAAACGAGAACCATTGACTGTAGTCACACTTTCTGAATCAGGGACACCAAGTTCTGGGTAAGCGTGACATAAGTGTTTTCGCCACACATTAGCGCTTACTGCTGTGATAGCAGCTCCGGAATCTATCAAACATTGAAAATTATGACCCTTTATGCTAACAGGTAGAAGAGCACTTCCAGGCGCAAAAGAAATAGAAATGTCATTAACTTCGTACTCTACATAATTACTAACGGGCTGTACAAAAGAATTCGCTTCAGCTCTGCTGCTAAAGTTATTTAAAGTCCTCGAGACGGATAAACTTGTTGACCCCTGTTCACTATTCTCTAAATCGCTGCTAGCCAAAGGCGAGTAGTCACTACATAAAGTTTTGTCGCTATCGGGCACCTTATTTTGCTTAGCGTTGTTCGAAATGACCTCCGAAATAACAATATCGTAGCTACTTAACACATCATCATTAAAAATATCTGCTTGTTCAAAAACTAGGCTGTTTTCTTCGACAACAGCACTTTCAAAACTTGGAGGGTCTTCTTTTGAGACCTTACATAAACACTTAGGAGTTTTATCCTGAACAGACAAAGCAGAAAAATTCGGCGTACTGGCGCCTGAAACTAAAATCGCGTGTCCTTTGCTAGACACCGGAGGTTGTTTAAGTACTTCCACAGTACTTGTTTTGACTACTTCAAACAGTTCAAGTACCTTAATAACGATAGCTAAAATAATGGACAAAGTAATGACGATACTACTCTCCAAACAAGCGCCTTGTTTTTGTCTACCACTCTGCGGAGGGTGACTAGATGAATGTTTTGGCCAGGTTTGACAGTTATCTTTGACAATAACACGTTGCGCTAAATCAACTCTCTCATCTACTGAAATATCGGCAGGCTTGGCTTTACTGAAAGCAAGTTTATCAGCATTGCACGATCCTTCCGATAAATTTCGGTCTACAAGTTTCATCAAAGGTTTTTGTTTATATAAATAAATATATAATATATATAAATAATAAGTATGTCCTTTTCGACCACAATTATAGCAAACGGCATCGCCAAAACGAGACCTGGAACTCCTTGGCTGAAAATTCTGGTTTGAGCGCTGATTATAACCACTGAGTCTATTATTGATATTGCTTCCCATTAATTCGCGAAATTCGTCTCTAATAATTTGCTTCATCTCAGATTTGCTCATGTGGGAGTTTTGATCTGAAGCTGGACCCACAGCACTAATTGACTTATCCTTGGGGTTGATTGCTTTTGAGAGTTCTTCCAAAATTTGCGCTGATACTTCCTTAGGGTTAAAGTCTGTGCGTTTACTCGACCCTTGCAATACTGACTCTTTTCGCTTAGCGAAGTTTTCTGCCAATTTCAAATTTTCAGGTTGGTGCAAAACAACGTACTCGCGAATCTGGGGAATGAGTCCCTGGACAAAGTAGTGTGTCCATTCAGAATTGGGCAAATTAATTCTGGCACAATGTGTTCGAAGGCTATAGGCATAATCTGCAACCGATTCTTTTTCCAGTTGTCGTCGCTGGCCTAACGCCTGTCTTACGCGCCACTCACTAGCACCGGAGGCAAAATGCGTGACTAATTTCTCAGACAATTCTTCGAAAGACATCTCCTCGGCCCTTGGCAAAGTTTTAAACCAAGCGCTAGCGTAGGCCTTTAAATAAAGAGGAAGTCCTAATGCTAAACTATCGTTGTCCCAACCATTTAGTCTACCGGCCCTCTTATAATTCCTAACAAATTCATGAGCGTCTTCGGATTCGTCGCCTCTAAAAATTGGAAATGTAACTGACGATTTTACACCGCAGCTTCTATTTTGTGAATTGACCGAAGCTTGCATTCGTTCGACTGCTTGGCATAACTGACTAACTTGGTCTTCCATTTCTGCATAGGCTGGTGCGAGAGACAATTGATTTGAGTCTAAAGAATTATGTCGACTATCAACAACCGAGTCGTTACGAGCTTCGAGAGAATCTTCGCTTACATTTTCACGATTGGAAAGATTCTCTTTGGTCTTGCCGCTCTCATAAATAAGATCTTCTTCGGAGTCAGAACTTTGGCTACCGGTACAAGAAGAAACTAGAGAACATTCACTAGGTGTGGGGATTCCACTAAAAGCCTTCGATTGTGCGTCAGCCCTCGGTGATCTATTAGCTGATTTAAAAAGTGAACGGAAGAATGGTACTCTCGATTGCTGAACGGGTGGAGGAGGGGCTGGCCACTCATTCGAACCTGAACTTACAGCTAAGTTTTCCTGGCGAACGGCTTCTTCAGCCAGGGCTCGCGCTCGCTGTCTAGTAATCAGGATGAATATTCAAGAGATACTACATGAGCCAAATTTCCCAAAAATGAAAGCAACGCAATCGAAAACGGAACTAATTAAAAGAAAACGCTCCAGACGCGAAATTGAAAATCCAAACCTTGAAATTGATCATTAACAGCGATAATCAAATCAGAAGCTAATTGACCTATACACTAAATAAACTGTTACATTCTACGCTAGCTAGATCATTATAAAAGAACTCGGCTATCACTCAGATTTAGAAAGTCAAATTAGCTTGCAACGGAAAAGCATGCTGATAAAAGCGAAGTTCCACTCACAATTGTAAGAATTCCAAAAGCGTACTTTACCAACTTGTAGACAACGGGTGCTCCACCGGTTTTGTTGAAGACGGGTCCTCACCAAATTTGTTGTGGGGGATTTACCACTCGCTTGGCGAATTAACGAAAGGTACTGAGACTCTGTAATTTTCTTCTTTATTCTCCTAAACTGCTGCTTCTACTACAGCTAATTTTCTCTCTCTTGTTCCACTGCTTATTTTCTACTACTTTCAGCAAGGAGTGCTCCAGTATTAAATACAAAAATCACAGACATGTTTGGGTTAGCTAACCGTGGGAATTTCCAAAACAGGATGTTCAGTGTGAGTAAGACTCAAGGTCAGTTTTACCAACTCAAACATGACCACCTAGCAAACTAGTTATCCTCAACCATAACAAGAGATTAAAATGTCTAGCACGGTAAGTGCTGAGCCAAGTTCAAGCACACACTAAAAACAAATGATCAAAACTATAGATTCATCAAAATAGCACGTAGGGGCGAAAAGGCGAGACTTAATAAAACAAAAGACAAACCTAAAAATACTTGAAATATCAATCCTTGAAAACGCTCTACAACACTTGAGGATAAGAGTTGTATTCAAAACGAAAATCAAAAAATCTAAAGGATTTTGAGTTTTTACCTGAAGGTGTATTATCTTATTAACAAATTTATTTGGAAATAGGTACCAGTTTGATAAAAGCTAAACAAATCATAGATAACTCTTCCTCCTCATCACCACCACTCTAAAAATCACAATTTCTGTCAAACTAAATCTGTGAAACTGTGAAATAAAATTTGCTCTCTTTTTTTCAATTATGAGTTGAAAAACATTGCCAAATTTTCTCGAATCTCTCTGTTTTACTCCATGTGAAACTTCACATAGAATGTATTTGGAAAGGAAAAGCTCAGCTCAGAATAAAACGTAGCCGCTCAGTCAAGGAAGAGTTTCTACTGAAGAAAGGACTCTCAATCATTTCTGTGTCACGGAAATAAGCCAGTTCCCGCAAACTTTCTCTTAAAAGTCATTGTAATGCAGTTTCTTGGTAATTTCCAGGCATGAGGGGTAAAATAAGTTTTGCTCGTCTTTCAGGATTTATTAAAACGCCCATTACGTGAAAAAAGGTAAAAGCCGTGTTAAAAAAGCTAGCTTTTACGTTACAAGAACTTAGAAAACCATAAGTTTTGGAGGAGGAGCCAACTTATATGAAGACGGAAATAAAAAAAAAATTTGATAAACTGCATCGCGACTTCAGGGGGACAAAAATCATAACTTCCCTCAGAAAATCACGATCTTCCTATCTCATAACTCGGTTACTTACAAGTAGCGTGCATCTTTCCTGTTTGGCAACGAAAGGTTCTGAGTTTTTCCTTTATTTTAGTAAAGTATTGAGGTAATAGATTGAACTACTTTTGCTTTATGAAACACTCACATGTTCGAGCCAAAGCTGCAAGAGGTATTTGTTGAAGATCTGTTTTAATGACTATTTCGAATTTATTATCGTGGCCTATCACATGAGGTAACCTTTCAGCTCTTTTCTCTTCGTGTCACAATGACCAGTACTTTCACACACCTGTAAATTGATGGTGGCACTCTGGTACAGTCTAGTTGAATCAGAGATAAAGATGCTTTTTGGATTTATTCATTATTAATTCTACATACTAAACTTTCCCTGCTTTGTGTCATTATGGTAAAACCTGGCTAATTCTAACTCAAATGAATGATCTACCATCTTAATTTTGTTGCAATTCTTTTTTACTAAGTGAAAGAAAAATTTACCTTATTAGAAAGACGGTTATCCTATTAAACTTATTAGTTGAACGATAAGGGTGGATACCTTTATTTAGTGCCTCCTCTGTTTTCCAAATTTCTGTCTTTCCAAAACGTGGTTTTACTGTTTGCCCCCCGTCTTATTATTTTTTTTTTATCACATTTGTCTACACCAGCAGGGAAGTAATTCTCTTTATTAATGACCTTACTAACAGGTAGTATAGCGAAAAATATTTTGAACTGCTACTGGCCTTGTCAGGGGGTTATCCCACCTGCTACTTTGAGTTTCAGACCTTGGCTGTTCTGTTGTTACTGTCATCCGGCTAATCCCAGTAGATCCTCGTGAAACGTAGATGACTGAGATCCTGAATTCCTCTTCTCTGTGGTGGAGACTAGTCAGCGAAGGTTAAACCAATTCTTAGCGACATTCTACCGTTTACGACAACACTACATAAGACTTAATTTTTGATTTTCAGAGAGAATAGTAAAATTAAACGAGACTTACCTGTAAGTTGAAGTTTGATTGAGATTCTACCGAGTTATAAAGTGCTGGGAGATTACATGAGATAACAAGCGCATGCGCCAACTCAGTCTTTAAAAAACTTAATGTGAGTGATTCAAGGCACCACACTACATTAGGGTGGGTGGGAGGGCATGTAATCTCCCAGCACTTTATAACTCGGTAGAATCTCAATCAAACTTCAACTTACAGGTAAGTCTCGTTTAATTTTACTATTCTATCTCGTTATCGCGCTGTAAGATCACATGAGATTTTGAAGCAACACGAACATTAAGCATTGTCATGGCAAAACTTTTATTTTACACATGTGTGTTACTTCACAGTGCTGAGTACCCTGTCAGCAAACATGTTCTCTTTAACAATAGGTTTTTTGTAATACTTGGCAAACGTTGACTCAGAGCACCACCCAGCTGTTTGTAGAATGTCATCAAGACTTACTGAGGCTTTGTTGGCTGCAGATGTACTGGCAGCCCCTGTGCTGTGTGATTTAAATCTGGAAGTGTCAATTCCAGAGTCAGTGAGAACAGTCTTCACCCACCGGCTTATAGTATCTCTACTAACTTTCCTGAAAGGTTTTTGATAACTAACAAACAATTGGCCCTCTGAGCCTCTTAAGTTTTGTGTTCTTGTTAAGTACTCTTTTAACGTAGATACAACACATAGCGTTTTATCCTCAAAAGCTGTAAGTTTAACAAGTGGGTTGTTAACTCCTGGTCTACTTTGCTTCAGGTGTCCCACAAGCTGAAAGGTGTAGCAATTATTTGAAAAAGACATGCGGTCAATATTCAACATATGTACTGTCTGACCTCTTTGACCAGAAACTAATAAAATTAACACAACGAGTTTCAGTGTCAGTTCCTTTAATGACAATGTGTCCACAGGGGATAGAGACTGGAGATATTCCAGGACAATTGTCACATCCCAAATTTCTGTGTATTTTGGTCTTGGAAGTTTTTCTTGAAAAATGCCTTTCATCAGCCTGGACACTAATGGGTGTTTTCCTACACATGTCCCATCCTCTAAAGTAACATAGCTAGACAAAGCACTTCTAGCAGTGTTGATGGCATTGTATGTAAGGCCTTGTTGATATAGCACAGTGAGAAAATCAAGCACAGGCACTACAGATGGTTGAGTGTGATCGATTTGCCTCTGAACAGAAAAGTTTTGCCATTTCTTGATGTAGGTACTGTATTGTTTCTTTGTTCCATTTCGCCATGAAGCCATGATGAGCTTTGCAGCTGCTTGTGAAATACCCTGATCCTGGATGGATTGCCAGACAGGAGACATGCCAGCATAGTCAACTTCTTTCTCAAGGGGTGAAACTTCTGGGGAGAATGTGACAGAGAAAGTAGGTCCTGGTGCTTTGGCAACACAAAGGGAATTGCAATTATCATTCTCAGAAGTTGTGGCCACCAAACTTGCGTGGGCCGAAATGGTAAGATCATGATTCCCTGCGGTACTTGATCCGCCAAAATTTTTTGTAAACATCTGTGAATTTGACAAAAAGGTGGAAAAGCATAAAAATACAAGGAATCCCAGCTAATAGTAAATGCATCCAAAAAACAAGAGGCTGGGTCAGGTTTCCAAGAGACAAACCTGGGGAGCTGTGTATTAAGTCTACTTGCGAATAGATCAATTTCTGGGATGCCCCAATGGGTAGTTATTTGAGTAAAGATCTCCCTTTTTAAGGCCCATTCAGTGCGGTCATTAAATAAGCGGGACTCTTTGTCAGCCTCAGTTTTTTCTACTCCAGCAATGTGAGTTGCTGTTAACCAGGTGTTGTTATTTACACACCAATCCCATATGTCATATGTCACTTGATTGCAACTTGGAGATTTTGTTCCACCCATAGCATTAATATACGTTACAGCTGTTGAGTTGTCACAAAGTATTTTGACATGCTTATTATTTAGCCTTTTACCAAAAGCTTGCAAGGCAAAGTGAATTGCCTTCAATTCTAACTCATTGATGTGCAATTGGCTTTCTGTTGCAGACCACAAGCCCTGGGTTGTATCACCATCAAGGTATGCACCCCAACCCTTTTTTGACGCATCAGTTTTAATCTCAATGACAGGATTTCCATGTGATATTGGATTTAAGGCCATATCTACATTTTCAATCCACCAAGCAAGATCATCCTTTCAACTTGGGGACAGGGATATGAGAGCCTCAAAGTTACCCTTATGTTCTCTTAGAGCCAAGTTCTTTTCTATCTCTAGTTTCCTATAATGAAGTTTCCCAAACTGTACCCCAGGTAAGCTGGAGACAAGTGTCCCAACTAATTGGGCTAGCTCGGTGATGGTGGTTTCATGCTTGTGTTGCATTGCTGTACAGTTAGCTTTTACTTTCACTTTTTTGTCATCAGTGAGGGTAATTGTCATTGACACAGAGTCAAGGACAAAACCTAAAAATATGATTCGCTGAGCTGGTGTGACAGATGATTTTTGCCCATTAATCACAAACCCCAAGCTTGAAAGTAAACTCTGCGTATCAGAGATATTAAGCAGGCATTCATTGGCATCTCTACCCTAGAGGTACGAATCATCTATGTACCCCACATTCAGGTGACCTTTCTGTCTTAAGGTAGAGTACACTGGTTTCATCAACTTAGTAAAACACCTTGGTGCAGATGAAAGTCCATTTGGCATGCATGTGTATTGGTAGAGAAAACCCTTCCAGTAAAATCTCAGATACTTGCGATGTTCCTTAGCAATGGGAACTAAGTAGTAGGCTTCTTTTAAATCGATTGATGCCATGAAACAGTTTGGAGTCATGAGTCGCACAGCAGACCACAGAGTATCCATTTTGAAATGGTGTTTCTCTATGTGCTTGTCAAGCCCTTTAAATTCAAAATCATGCGGTATTGACCACTTTTCTTTTTTCTGACAAATATAGTGGAAATGTATTCATCTGGAGTGTGTACAGCAGGTTCAATGACACCTAATTCAAGCAGGTGAGCAATTTCTGAGGTAATTATTCCTTCCTCTTTAGAGTCAAACTGGATTTCAGGCCTTAGCCTTAGTTGAGTTGGATTTGCAATCTCTAGGTGGCAGTGCTGTACCATATCCAGTATATCTTGGTCTGCTGTGATACTCATCCATGTTGAAAGAAAATGCCTCAGCCTACCAGCAAATTCATTTGTTGTTAGACTAACCTGTATAGGGTTTGAGCTTAGTCGTTCTTCTTCTTCCCCTCCTGCTTCCTTCTGAAGTGGAGGGGTCTCTGGAAGTTTAAATTCTTGGACTGCTTATTGTTGGAACTGTGAGGGCGAACATATTTCTTTCCCCGCCAGCCATGGTGTTGCTGGCTACTTTTTGAGTGATGAGAGCTGCCGTCCTTGGCGAGCTTTGAACTCAGCCTGTTTGTGTCTGAGATGTCTTTAACAGCCTTTGGGAGATCATCTCCAAACAATTCGGCCGTCACTGGATTTGATGGGCTGCAAAGGTGTCTAAAATTTGTATTGAGTTGTGGTCTCATCAACTCTCTCCGTCGATAGTTTAACTCCTGGTTAGCATTTGCCAAGAGTAACACCCCATCCATTAGGGCACTAACAGTATCTTCTTTCTGAGTTTCTGAGTCGCCCATCAACTTGTTCACTTCTGATACGACTACTATTATTCCTTTAATCAGGCTTTTCTGAACCTTTTGGAATTTTAAGTCAGTTGACCGAGCTGACTCATCTAAATTGTTCCAGACACCCTGATTGACCTTTGTCTCCGACAGGGTGGCGCAATTTTCGGGAGTTTCGTGTTGTTTCTTTAACTCCATTATTTTGTCTTCGTTACCTTTCTCCCTCATAATCTTATCCACAAGTGATGCAAGTTCCCCGTCGATAGCGGGACCGACATGTTCGGTGAGCTGTAGGGTTTTTGTCAGCTTAGTAATCAGAGGATTGCTGTTCTTTCCTTGTTCGTTTAGTCTCTTTTTCTTGGCGGGTGGCTCTTCCTCGACCAGTGATTCAACATCGTCCTTAGACACACTCGAATCACAATCATCGGCCGAGTCTTCGTCACCATTGCCGCCTGAACGTGATGCAATCAGACTGTTCAAGTCATTGAAACCCGCGTTCATTGAATCCCTTAGGCCTTCAAATGAACCCTTGAGGGCTTCGGCAATAACGGAACCAAGAGCTGCCGCGTTTAGAGTAACACCAGAACTTCCTTCGTTCGCCGAGTTCATGGGTGCTTGAACCGTTGGAGGCTTTTTCCCGCCTTTTTGTGAGGCTGGTTTTCCGGCTGATTTACGCACTTCATCAGTGCTAAGGTCCTCCTTAGAGGATTTTTCCTTACCCCTGACCTCTTTAGGAGGGGTTAAAGATGGATTGTCAGCCATTTACAGCAGAAGATGCGGCGTTTTTCCTCTCAGTTCTAAAAGCGCAGTTGGACTGTCGAAGGCGTAAGCTTGCACTGAGTTGGCGCATGCGCTTGCTATCTCATGTGATCTTACAGCACGATAACGAGGTAGAATATCCTGAGGCTGGCATGGTATGATACTTCTTGTTTTGTGAATGTAGATAATTTACTGTCGTTCCCGTGCAATGAAGCGTTTTTTCTATAAATTTTACATGTGTCAGTATGACGAATATTGTACTTCCAGGGAAGTAACGAAACTCTAAATTAATAGACAATTATGTTATTTTCACTTATGCAAGGATTTCGCGCTTGACCTCCTAGCAGTTCTTTCAATTTACTGGAAACACCGTATTGGCAATAAGCACTTAATATAGAAAAAAATGTTTCCGCGTTTCACCTTTGTTAGTCATAGAAAACAGACCAACAGGCAACTTTTTTCCAATCACAAATCTTCACTTCAATTACCGATAAAACTAATAAAAAGAGTATTGTATTTAGAACAAAATCTCAGAACTGAAAATCGCACATTTTGCACAATTGATTGGGATAATTTAGTTTTGAATGAGAATTCCAGTCCTACAAAGTTATTTTTCGTTAATTGCTGGAGGAAGTGTAATTTCTCATGGAAAGCGCTTTCTCGATCTCTCAAGAAAAGCTTCCTCGCTGCATAGAGTCTTCTTAACAATTTTGTTGAATTATTTCAACGCGTTTGCCAATGCCAGGGTGTGACTCATTTAAGCAAAGCAGAATTCTGGTAAACAAACCGAAAACATTCTGCATTGTAACGAAGAAAAAAACTACTTTCGCCTCTGCATGCTAGTAATAAAACAACAGCCCTAAACTATCATTTGAAATAGAATATCGTTGTATAGCTACGATCAATAGATGAAATATTCGAATCTTAAAAAAGACAGAAGGAACAATTTATAATACATTGATGCGTTCTATACACGCGGTAAAGATATCACGTCTCCGAAGTAGGAATAATTTTGGTGTTCTATCAATATATATTTTACAATCAGATTCAATGTTGCCGTGCGTTGGTTCATCGATTTATCAGTGACGAAGTCAAAATGTAGTAAAACAAAAAAGGGGCACACGAGTTGCAGCCTTTAGTGATGCTTGAACTTCTGAACCCTCAGAGAACATTTTCCGGTTCCCCAGAAAAAGGCATTCATCACAAGAGTGACAGAAAATGCGATGATACCTACAGTTTACCATACGGAAAGCAAATGTAGTCTTGTTTTCAATCCGAAACTGCCCCAACGTTCCCAACATTCCTAATTCTGGGTTTGATAGGAAAGAAATTTTTTTGGTTTAGCTTTAGACTCTACTAGATACGGTGAACTTAGTCCTAGCTACTTTTTGAAATAACGTATCAATTTCGCTTCAAGCCTCCTGAGGGTCATTGTTAAATTATTGGGAACAAAATAAATTTTTTCACTGCAAAAGATTGCTTGCGCTCTTACCAATTGATTTTCTCATGATAACAAAGTAGTTACACAATTCAACGTAAAATGGACAGTCATCCGCGACTGACAATGATCTGTTGGTGTATTGTCCTAAAGTGAGAAAAAAAGAAAACTCTACGCGAAACACAAATAGACTTCATTTTCAAGGAAGAACTTTATTCTTTCTTTTTCTCTCTTCTAACTTCCTTCGAATACAACTATAAAATTGTCATCGATAGCTATTTTATGAATTTACGAATATGACAATGTCGCACGTAGCGCCCACAACTGGGTTCCCCGAAGGTTGAAGCGTATGCTTTGGCTGCTTTCTGTACCTGTTCCCGAGTCAAACAAAGACAATTGTAGGACAGCTTTTTCCTTGTGGTTCAACAGCTGTATTAGAGCGAGCGTAATAGGAGTTTTTGGCAAGTTTTACCTCGAGTGCAGCTGCGACTCTGAAAAACCAAGCAACAGGAATCGCCTCCAAACTGTCATGAACAGTTACCAAAACAATAAGGGCGAGAAGTAGACCAAATCGAATGAGCTTCATGTCGCCGGTGAATCATGTTCATATGGAAACAATTTTAAAAGTAGTTGTAAATTTAAAGGGATATTTATTATTTATTGAGAAAATAGACAGCTGTTAAAACTGGTAGAGATTGTAATAACGTAAATCTGTATCACTCTTTCGGAAAATACTCAGTCTTAGTTACAAATACAGTTCCCAAATAAGGTAGTTGTTGTACAACTGTATGTATTAGCATTCATAGGATCATTCGATTTAGGGTAATTGTCCGAGTCTTATGCGTAATCGAAGCTTTACTGATTGTGGAGCTGGCATCTTGCCTTTTAAACTTCCCCGATGCCTAGAGTCGGATACGAAACTGCGATACACATAGATGGCTGCAAAAGCTGCCCTTGCCGAAATGCGGTTTGTGGCCTAAGCCTGAAGCACCACAGCCGTTCACAAAATTTACATAACTACCTAAATAATAGACAACTTAAGATTAAGAAAATATTATGACCTCTCTTGATCCGGCTTTTAAGTCCAGTATTCCAAAGGATGGTAACCAAGATGAACGTTTCCTCTACAGGAAAATAGGAAAAAATAGCTCAGCATACTTGTGAAGTTGCATAGACCGACTTTTAAGGTAGTAACAAAGACTCAGAGCCTTCCTGATATATTTTCTTGATGGTTTCAAGATAACTCAGCCTTTCTGGAAAGAGCTATTTCGGCTTCGTGGGAAGTGATCGAACTACTGCGCGTTAACAGAGCTGGACAGAAGAGAAAATTTTCTCTGGTCTAATGCAATTTATAGGGATGGGTACTCGTGACATATTGCTATGAGAGACCTCTCTGATATAAAGGTAAGATTATCAGATAATTCACTACAAGGAGTCTTTCAATATTTCCGATTTCTCGGAATAGACGCGGAAATACTTCTCATTTCAAAGCTTTAGGTTATCAAAACTTTTGTGGGGAATCAAAATGTCTTGAATAAATACATGGCCTTTTTTAGCAGTGAAACTATTAAATATATTTTTCAGCTCTTTCATTTTTTAACAGCTTCTTTTGTTCATCAGTAGTAGCATGGATGTAATCATTAAAGGTAAACACGTTGCTGAATAATGAAATAAAACGCGGATGATTTCCTAGTTTTCGTACCCAGCATATACGATATATGAAGTAAGGAAGAACAATAACTTCTGTAAGGCGATTTAATTTTCACATTATGTGTGCAATAGTTTTAAGAAATTATAGTAAACCTCTCGCGTTTCTATTTTAGCTATACTTAAACAAGAATTGACGTACTAAACCAAATCCTATGTCGTTTGATTGAGGAATGAAGCTAAAGTAGTATTTTCGAACGAAGGTGCATTCAAAGTCTACAATCTTACTGTAAGGCAACTCTAATTCTATTTCTAGACTAGTCGATAAATCCTATTGGAATAACAAAATTACCTGAATATTGGAAAACTTAAGAGAAAAATCCGGCTTTTGTAATTCACTATTTTCAGTGCAAGAAAAAAGGAGCACATTTGAAACTTGTACCGAAAACATTTTGAGGTATCTCCTATAATTCAGTCTTCAGTCTTCCCACGTCATGGAAAGTGATCGAGGTAATGGTTTCAACAGACATGAATGGATTGAAATGAACCTCAGTGGTGTTTTATCGCTCTTGGTGATTAGCATTCTATCTAGATCAGTTGCTATTTCAGATCGCTTCAGTTTCAAGAAAAATATCAAATATCGGGAATCCTTCGGTATTCTTCGATTTCAGAATAGACCTAGATACTTCACCACCGCAGCAGTAAGCTAATACTATTTAGGTCAGGAAATGATCAGTTTTCTTACGTTAGTAATATATGATTTTTTCACCACAAAACTAAATATCAGAACAATAAGCTTAACGCATAGTTATCAGCGTCGTCTAGGCTAATATTCAGTATAAATAAGCTGCTGAAGAATGATTATTGCCTATTTATCGTAAGTATCTCTCACGATATAAGTAGCGGTGAGGAACATTGACGCTTGTACGTGGCGCGGTTATATCTACGAAGGATAAAACCTTTTGTGCCAGATAAAGATCATGTGCACAGCGGTTCCAATAATTATTTAACCCGCATTCTTCAAAAATTTAATTACTAGATTGTTCCTCATTCACTCTATCGAAGCAACATTTCAATTACTGAAACATATCTTGCTCAGGAATGGAATTAAGGTAATATTCGCAAAGAAAGGCACATTTAAAGTGAAAAATCTAGCTGTGCAGGAGCTCGAATTGTATTTTACTAGACTAGTTATACACTCAATCAAATTGCTGGTTAAATTTCTGAATTTCGAGCTAAATTCAAGGATGCTATGGTAATGACAAAGCTTGTATGGCCTTCGCATATCAATATATCCTTGCCAGACAAACGTTTATCAAACACTTGAAATAGTGTGACTGCGAAGCGTGGGTATGTCAGCATTCATCCATATTTTAAAACCTATATTTTCAAAACTATATAATAGCGCTAAGTTTAGTGTTCTCCAGATCTAAACCCGTCGTTGGAGTGTTATCTTTCCAGTTAAAGGCATTGACCACAAGAGTGACAGGAAATGTGATTATACCTGCAGTTTATTATACGGAATTACGGAAAGCAAATGCAGCCCTCTTTTCATTCCGAAACTGCCCCAACAGGAAATGCTTGTGTATCAATTCTGGGTTTGATAGCAAATAAATTTTTCTTTTGTTTAACTCAAGACTCTACTAGGTACGTTGAACCTGGTCCTAGCTACTTTTTGAAATAACGTAGCAATTTCGCTTCAAACCTCCTGAGGGTCGTTGTTAAATTATTGAGAACACAATATATTCTTTCATTGCAAAAGATTGCTTACGCTCTTATCTTTTCATTTTCTTACGATAACAAATTATAATAAAGTTCAGATATAACGCGTGCTGTTATTGGTTGAAAGGGCGTGCTCTGTCAGAGTATAGAACATGGAGTTGAAGCTGTCACGCCATCTGCTAATTTTTACTATGGCGGACCAAATGCCGAATTTTTCTCTTGGGTTTTTAATCGACCCAGAAGTCCTCTACGACCTAGAAGACGAAAGAGAAAATGAGCTGTTAGCGTCGATCGATTTAGAGGATACTGTCAATGACAATGCGACCTACCCTTTAAGTAAAAGTGAGGTTTTCAACAAAGTTAATTACGAAAACAATGAGCGCGCCGGCAAATTAAAAAGGCAAAGATTTGAAAACATGTCAAGTACCGCAATAGACGAGATAATTGTTAGAGCAGAAAAAAAGAAAACCAAGCAGTCTACTAAATGGGCTATCCGAATATTTGAAGGTGAGCTTTTTCGTTGCAAAAATATAATAAATATCATGAAAATCTCGAATAGAGTGGACGCACATTTGCTTTCTTGCCAAAAAAAAAACAAAAACAATCAAGGAAAGTGGACGATTTTAAAACTGGCTAGCACACACACATTTCTAACCAACAACTATAACTTTCTCTAGAAAATGAACACCAAAATACAAATCAAAATCTTTTTTTTTTTTCGTTGCCGTTTTTTAATAGATTGGTGTAGTGAAAGAAAAGTTGCCAAGAACCTCCACGAAATGAGCAACAAAGAGCTTGACCTATCCAGAAGTTAAATCCTGCCTGCGAAGCACTTTTTCAGTACCCAAAGCGAGCCGTGAAATCTTAAGTTAAAGTTTGGTACGACAACTAGCCTCTGGAGGTGAACAAAATTGAAGGAATAATGAAAGAAATTTCTAAACTAGCGTCTCTTTCGAGAATCTACACTAACCATAGTGTCAGAGTCACTGCAATCACGCTGTGGTCCAACGCGCAAGTTCCATCGCGGCACATAATGGCTATCTCTCGTCATGGCAGTGAAGCTTGCCTGAGGAATTACAACACTCGTCCATCCAGTGAACAGTTTAGAGCTTGTTCAGATATCCTCTCTGGTGCATTAAATGGAAGACCATCGCAGCCAAGTCCCTCTGATGCAGCCACCAGTTCAGAAAATCCTCATGCTGTAGTGTATGGGATGTAATATGCGCGATGTAATGTGATGCGTGATGTGTGATGTAATACCCTCGTGACCTGCATATATACAGCATGTGTTTAATTATTTAGTTAGTTCTCTTGGGTACGTGAATAAAACCGATTTAATTTGAACCGCTGTGTACTAGACACGCTGCTGTAAATTCGACCGTTGTTTATTCACAGAACAACACAGCGCAGCAGTTTGTCAAGTTTCAACCACAAGCTTTAAGCAGTTGTTTTCAAATTTTCACGTTCATAACGTCCAGGTTTTCGTGGGCCAAAATTCGGCCGGATTTCATTAATCATGTTACTACAGATACTGGTTTTTGTACGTAAAAAATACACTTTTATGAATTCGAATTATTAAGCAAGATTTGCGATTCTTCGTGATAGCTTTTGATGGTTTGACAATTTGACAGCTTTGGTCTTGTTCATCCAATAAAATTTGGTTACCCTTTCTAACAAGGATTCTGATTGGCTTATTGTAAGCGTGTTCTGTCAGAGTATAGAGCATGCTGACGATACTGTTGTTCGCTTTGAAAATAAAGTTTGTTTGGAAATTGCAAGTAATTTTTTGGGAATTTAACGGATTCTTTATTAAACAACAAACATATGAAATACATATATATACGGATTCTTTATTATAAAATTCTTTATTCTTTGTTATAAAACAAATAGAGAAGCCTTGACTGCGCTCTGTTCTGTAGTAAAGCACTTAGGAAGCGGCTAGAGCACTCAAGAAGTGGGAAGAAACACTCGACTACATCTCGTGTTTCTCCCTACACTTCTTTCGGGCTCTAGCCGCTTCCTGCGTGCTTTACTACAGAACAGAGCACAGTCAAGGCTTCTCTATTTGTTAAGTAGTTACACAGTTATCATGTAAAATGGACAGTCATCCGTGATTGACAACGAGCCATAGGTGTACTGTCTTAAAGTGAGAAAAAGAGAAAACTCTGCAGTAAACACAAATAAAGTACACTTCACTTTCAAGGCAGAACTTTATTCTTTTTTTTTTCTCTTTACTAACTGCCTTCGAAAACAACTATAAAATTTTCACCTATAGCTTTTATTTTATGAACTTGCGAATTTGACAATGTCGCACGTAGCGCCCACAACTGGAATCCCCGAAGGTTGAAGCGTATACTTTGGCTGCTTGCTGTGCCTGTCCCCGACTCAAACCAGCGCCAAAGGCAATGTCAGGGCACCTTACTCCTGGTGGTATACCCACACTATTACAGCGGGCGTAATAGGAGTTTTTGACAAGTTTTACCCCGAGTGCAGCTGCGACTCTCAAAAACCAACCAATAGGAACCACTTCGACACTGTCATGGACAGTTATTAGAACAAGAAGAGCCAGAAGTAGACCAAATCGAATGAGCTTCATGTCGCCGGTGAATTCTGTTGAGATGGAAAAAAATTTAAAAGTAGTGGTAAATTTAAAGGGATATTTATAAGTGAGGAAATAGACAGTTGTTAGGAACTGGTAGAGATTGAATTAATGGTAACCAGGTGTTAACAGGAAAAGGGGAATAGAAGGCTCACAAGAGAAAAATGTTTCAACTTATATTAACCGTTTTATCTATTTCTCATTTATAGCGGGGGGGGGGAGGGGTCGGGTAAGTGTCTAGTCGTCCAACCAACAATCCTTTTTGATCGCATCATCGGTCTTCATCAAACAATCGGAAACGAAAATTTATATCCCTCTTTCGGAAAAATACTCAGTCAGTACAGATACAGGTCCCAAATAAGGTAGTTGTTGAGCAACAGGATATATTAGTATTCGTATAGTCATTCAATTCAGGGTAATTGTCTGAGTCTTAAACGACATCGAAGCTGTACTGATTGTGGAGCGGACATCTTGCATTTTGAATTACTCTGATGCCTATAATTGGATGCGAAACTGCGATCCACATAAATGGCTGCAGCAGCTGCCCTTGCCGAAATGCGGTTTTCGGCCTAAGCCTGAAGCACCACAGCCGTTCACACAAGTTAAATAGCTACCTAAATAATAAAAAACGTATGAAAAAGAAAAGATTACTTCTCTCAATCCAGCTTCAAAGTCCAGTATTCATAGAAATGGTAACTGAGATGAACGTTTTCTCTACAGGAAAATAGGAAACAAACAGCTCAGCATACTTGTGAAGTTGTATAGACTGACTTTTAAGGTAATAACAAAGAATCAGATCCTTACATATTTTCTTGATGGTTTCAAGATAATTCAGCCTCCCAAGAAAAGAGCTATTTCGGCTTCGTGGAAAGTGATCGAACTACTGCGCGTTAACAGGGCTAGGCAGTTGTGAAAATTGTCTCAGGTGTAATTCCATTTGTAGGGTTGAGCACTCGTGACATATTGCTATTAGAGATCAAACACACACACACACGTTTTTCCAAGATGGCTGCCTCTTGCAGCCCACAATGCCTTGCGCTTAACTAGACACTACAATTTCAAATTTTTCGCACCCAGCATAAACGATATATAAAGTAAGGGGAACAGTAACTCCTTTAAAGCGATTTTATTTTTGCATTATGTGTGCAACGGTTTTAAGAAATAGTGAACCTCTCGCGTTTCTATCTTAGCTATACTTAAACAAGAACTAACGTGCTAATCCAGATCCTGTGACGTTTGATGGAGGAATGGAACTAAAGTAGTATTTTCGAACGAAGCCGCATTCAAAGTCTACAATCAGGCCATGACGCAACTCAAATTCTATTTTCCAGACTAGTTGATAAATCCTATAGGAATAACATAAGTAACTGAATATTTGAAAACTTAAGAGCAAAATCTGGCTTTTGTAATTCAATATTTTTTGTGCAGGAAAAGAGGAGCAAATTTGAAACTTGTACTGAATACATTTTGAGGTATCTCATATAATTCAGTTTTCAGTCTTCCCACGTCATGGAAAGTGATCGAGGTACTGGTTTCAATAGACAGGAATGGATTGAAATGAACCTCAGTGGAGTTATATCGCTCTTCGTGATCGGCATACTTTCTAGATCAGTTGCTATTTCAGATCTCTTCGGTTTCAAGCAAAATATCAAATATCGGGATTCCTTCGGTATTCTTCGATTTCTCAGAATAGACCTAGATACTTTACCATCGCGGCAGTAAGCTTATACTATTTAGGTCAAGAAATGATCAGTTTTCTTACGTTACAAGTATATGATTTTCCTACCGCAAAATTATATCAGAACAATAAGCTTAACGCATAGTTATCAGCGTCGTCTAGGCTAATATTAAGTGTAAATAAACTGCTGAAGAATGATTATTGCCTATCTACCGTAAGCATCTCTCACGATATATGTAGCGCTGAGGAACAGTGACGTTTGTACGTGGCGCGGTTATATCTATGAAGGATAAAACCTTTTGTTTCAAATAACGATCATGTGCACAGCGGTTCCAATAATTATTTAACCTGCATTCTTAAAAAATATAATTACTAGAGTGTTTTTCATTAGCTCTATCAAAGCAGCAACTAAATTACCGAAACATATCTTGCTCAGGAATGGAATTAAAGTAATATTTGCAAAGAAAGGCACATTTAAAGTGAAAAATCTAACTGTGCTGCAGCTCGAATTGTATTTTACTAGACTAGTTATACACTCAATCAAATTGCTAGTTAAATTTCTGAATTTCGAGCTAAATTCAAGGATGCTGTGGCAACGAAAAAGCTTGTATGGCCTTCGCATATCAAACACTTTAAATAGCGTGACTACGAAGGGTGGGTATGTCGACTTAACATACTTATCTGTGACCGTGTTGTTTGAGAGGAATTTTTACAACGCTATCCCGAGGTACGTCGAAAGTTTCAGCAGAACATGTTTTCGTTTTCCATGATCCACCCTTTCCTCCAAAGCCAAGGTTTTTCTGTAATATTAAACATATTTCGTAACTAAAGTTTAAACCATTTACTTTTCTATCTTTTCCTACAGTTACTTACTATTCATCAACTTAGAAAACAACATTAATAGAAATTTGGAACTGTTCTGTCATTACGCATAAAGTTTTCAAGAATTTCCAAAACAATTGCAGATCAATTACCGATTAGAGAATCTTTTACATCGTTACTGTTACCTTAACCAAATGGTTACAGTTATTTGCAATTTTTGGAAGCACTTTTAAAGCTAAATTCAGTCCAGTTCGAGTTGTGCAAAATCAGCTTGAAGATTTCGGATGACATCATTTATGAAAACTATTGCAAAAGAAGTTGAATTTTATCAAGATAATTTCTTGGAGAATAGGATAAAAATTATTAAACTGCTGCCAGAAGAGTTAAGAAGGAATTGTATGGCCTCAAGTTCAGCTCATCGATGTTTTCGCGATAATGACTTAGATGAAATCCTTACTTCTAACAGTTACCAAGTACAGAATGGTGTACCAAGGATACAGCAAAAATGAACTTGGTAGCACCTAGCTATGGTTGAAAAGCTGATAACGTAATATAGTTTTTAGTCCACGGGCATCAATGGGCTTATAATTTTATAGGTTTGAAATTAGCATCATTTGAAAGAGATACCGAGTTATTTCATCTGTTTAAGAGCTTTTAATTGAGAAAATCACCGAATGGAATCAGCTAAAATTACAATTGTAGCCTAATTGAACTTTATTTCATGAAATAGTTTCAAAGAATTCAACGTTACGAAAACACCTGTTACCATAATCAATCGAGATTCAGACTACTAACTCTTTTTTTTCAAGCCTATTTTTGAAATCTCCTCGAATAAATTCTGATTTCGTAGTGGAAAGTTTAAGTAAATTATATTTTGACTTCCCTTAATGCGAGATTTTCTTCAGTACAAGGGCTAATTCGACTCGCTGTAACATGAAACAATTTTATAAGTAAGGTTTTGCCCTTTACCTGCCTTAAAATGATGTAGAATTAATTAAACTTGCAAGTCACTTTCATTCGTAGCTAAGACTACTTTGTCTATGTATATAAAGTTCTGCAGGAGTTGCCGCCTAAAAGTTTCAACCCCATTTAAGTTTGAGTGTCGTCTTACTCATTAGTGTAGATTGTGATTTCTGGCAGTATATTTCATTGCTAAATTCAATCCCGGTCGAGTCGAAAAGAGACGAGCCCAAAAATAAGATACTATTGTTGGTCAAGATATTTTCCTTGAAAAAAGGAGATTGTTTCTAGTTCTAAAGCTAGAAGGATGAGGAACCAATTATTTAGCGTGAAGCTCAGTTGTTCCACAATTTCGTGATTATTGCTCAAATTTTTTTTTTTGCTTCGACGGTACACTTTCTTACCGAATATGAATAGGTCAAGGATACAGAAATAATGACGAGCCAAACATTGTGGCTAACTATGATACAGAAGTTGATAACGTTATTGTTTCAAAATTTATGAAATACTTTAGGATCTCTTGTCTTATCTTATTTTTAAAGAATATCAAGTTAATCCACCTTCCTAAAAGCTTCAAAATAAGGAAACCATTACTTCACTCAGCTGAATCATAAGAGAACAGCATTCAGGAACCAACTGATGTTGCTCAAGAACAAAAGAAAATTTGACGAGTAACCCTCTGGCTTTCCATTGTATCAACCAATTAGAAAAATTAATCGAATGACTTGAGCCCGATTTTTTTCCAATTAGAGCGTCCAGTCATCAGCAGAAGTAAAATGAGGAGATAAACGTTATACTACTCAATTCCATCTTCAATCCACTTTCTTTTTGGCACAATGCTGTGATCGTCAATGATTCGAACTCCTTATGAGGGAACCGAATGGTTCGAGTTCGGGATTGGTGTTGAATTTCAATTATCCTTTTAAGAATCAAGGAATGACATTTTTACCATTCTTACACAATCAAAAGTTATTTTCGTTCATTTGGTAACTTTTTGTAGTAGCTTTTTGATAAAATGATTAGTTTGGGAAATTTGGTTAAACGTATAATGTTTTCATGAATGTTATCACGTTCGTATCCAACGCGATTAAAGTTTAGAACATATAAAACAGCCATGTTCGGATACCTTGAAGTTGATCGATCGACAATTTCCATTTATTGCGAGTTATTTAGGTAAATTTTATTCTATGGAAAGTAACACTAGCTAGGGTCGAGTCAACCGAGTCCAAGTTCGCTAACAGTAAATAGCTGGAAAAATGGGGAAGTTCGAGGTAACCAAGTTCAAGTTAGCGGGGGTCTAATGTACACATTTTTATGTAAAAATAGCTTCATTGTTATCATCATTGTCATTTTAATTTATTGTGATCGTCCAGTTTTCCGCTATAGAGGAGCAATCCTCATAATATCAAGGTGATACATAAACAACAACAAAAGAAACTAGGCAACTGCCCCATGAGTTTGCCACTATATGTCTTGTCTGATTTTCTTGGTTTTTTTTTTTTTTTTTTAATCAAGTCCTTTTATCCACAAAACAAATGTGCAGCCAAACAGGGAATCAAAGCTTTCCCGTGAGATTTAATTATCAAAGCGTTAAGGAATGGAATGTCCATATTTCAGTTTTGTAGGAACTTTCACAGACTAGCCCCTAACAAAATTCTAGATTTTGGATTCTATGCGTTCAATGAACAGGTTGAATTTAAGATTCCTAAAAAGGCAAAAGGCGCTGGAATGCAATTTTCGAGTACCATTTCAGTAATCTCATCCACTCACACGGGCACACTCGTATAAGATCGGCAGAGTATTTGCTGCCGGTAGCTTGACTTCCAATTACGCAGTTTTATCTGTACAAAGGCCAAAGGCAAAGCAGCACGGAATGCTCGGATGATCTTAAGCTCTTTCATACCAAATGATCTCTCGGTCAAATACTTGCTAGCTCAAAACAAAAACGTATTCACTCATTTTAGCTCAGAAAATCCTGGTCATATATACATATATACATACATACATACATACATACATACATACGACGTGGATCAAAAAAGACAACAGCTCCTTTGATGTCACCATGGGTAACTACGAAGGCGCGGAAGTTTGTGGATTAGTCGGTTTATATATTCTCAGCGATTTAGGTAACACCTACGGAAAATAATGCATTGGTCTGTAGAGAGACGACGGACTTGCCGTATTCAAAAACATCTCTGGACCACAAGTCGAAAGAATCAGGAAAGACAGTACCAGTCACTTCAAGAACAACGTCTGTCACCCAAAATCGGCTCAGTTCAAATTATTTCTTCTTGATTTTTACCATAGGCCTTTGATTAGTTCAAGCTGAATAAAGAGACAACTACTTAGCTAGTCCTCCCTCTTCAAACGGGACAACACCAAAAGCTAAATTTCTTTTTCGAAATTGACTATTGAGACGTGTCATAAAAAAAACTGAGTTGGATTACAACTTACCCTGGTTTTAAGCTTAGTGTGATGCGACTCTAAATTTCTCTTGTTTAGCGCACAGAAAACACCAAACGCTTGAGCAATTGAGCTCACCGAAAATTATTTCTGATATAAACGGATATCTATTTATTTGATACGTTGAGATCAAAGGAGGTCGTAATTTATCTGTTGTCGCGACGTAAAGGTAATCCAATCAATTTTTTTTTCTTTGAACGACGACTTCGATAGACAAAACCGGTAAGGTGATTAGTAATAAGAATGTAGACTGTCTATTCAGGGATGTAATTATCCATTTTAATCATAGGCAAAATGGCCGCAAGCACAGAGGGAAACTGGAGGTCACTGAAGGAAACCGAAGTGTTATCAACTAATGAACGATAGGTTACTTTAGGGATAATTTTCTGGTGTAAGATATTCCAAAAAGCTGTGATAGGTTCTTATTCAATGACCTCTCCCGCACCTACTTTCAGCCTCTTGAACATTTAATTGCTTCAATCGTAGTCTTTTTAAAAAAGTAGGTACATTGTATCCTTTAATCGGTTGGGAAAAAGCCAACTTGGGTTTTCAACCATTTTCTACTTGTACGTTACAGTTTAAACACAGTCAAAGTCACCTCGTTAATCTATTAAACTGGAACTTGAAAATTATCGAGTTGTTTATAAGAGAAATAGTTTTTTCCAAAAAGCTACCGTTTACGAGGGCTTAAAGGATCTATGCTTTTCGACCATTTCTATACTGCAGTAAACAATAATCTAGCTGAATTGACTTCTAGTCTAGCGACGTTACGTATTACTTCCACACAGAGTGAATATCTTTTTGCCCCATGTTACTTTGAATGTTTTAAAGAAAAAATTCACTTGTGTAATTTGGGACCATAACTCGTATTTTCATATACTAAACCAGCACCTATTTATTATACTTTAATAAACCAAAACTATCCTCAAAATAACAACGAAGGAAGAAAAGGCGCCTATGGTGTTGCAATTTTTCTCCTCTAAATTCATTACGCAAAGAACTTTGAAGTTCGATAGCCTTATTTTCTATTATTGCAGCAGAAAAGGGAACTGCTTGCCCGTGAGGTTTTGATTAAGGAACAGAGTGAAACAGAGGTTTCATTTATGTCCATGTCTATGCATGGGAAGAAATTTCCAATACTGATCACTTACACAATTTTCCTGCAAGTTGTTAAAATTTTGAATTTAATACATTTGTAAACAAGCTGATTTAAGAATTCTAAAGAAGGCAAAAGGGGAGGGTGATTTTCGAATTCCCTTTCCCAGTAGCATCCACTCAAATAGACGCAAATAGGCACGCTCGTATGGGATCGGCAGAGCATCTACTGCCGGAAATTTCACTTTGAAGAGTGAGCCGGAATGGACAACTCGTTAATTCTTGTCTTAATAATTACGCATTTGTGCTGTATTGGGCTAAAAGCCCATAAAGCAGCACTGAGGTTTGACTTCTGATGATCCCAAGCTCTCTCGTAACAAAATGATCTGTCGGTCTAATTTCTGCTCAAGACGAAAACATCACTGCATTTTCAAAACTTGTTCTTATAAATAACACGCTGAAGCTCTCTTAATGTTAAACAACGCATGAGCAAGAGGAAGGAATACCTGATTTTATCCGGCTCTACTTTGTGGATTGGCAATGAAGGTTTTTCTGCATAAGGAAAGAGGAAACAGACAGCTTAGCAAACCCAGCAAATTAGATTGTCCAGTTTTCAAGGTCTCGTCATTATATGCTTACGTAGGTATTTCAAGCTAACTGATATTTCGGAGGAACTCGTTATTCCAGTGTCTTAGGAGCTGTTGCGTGCTAACAGTTATTGCGTGCGAACAGCCAAAAATGAGGAATTATTTTTGGCGGAGAGCCACTATTAAGGGTCAGCATTCTCAGCTGATAACTTTTAGATATTTCTCCAATTTAAGGCATATCATTTAACAATAAACAGTCCCTTTAGAGGTCTTTGCACCCTCCATTTAGTCTCCTTCGCAGCCGCTCTGTTTGGGATTTAGTGCACTCCCAAACTCTGCTCGTCGGGAAAAGAAACTGCTTTCAACCGATGAACTTTCTTTTCTAGATATACACTGTAGGCTGATTACAGAGAGCCATTATTTTTTGGTGAGCCTAGTGAATCAATGAAGTTCGATAGCCTTATTTTTTATTATTTTCTATTATTTCTATTAGTATTGGAAATTTCTTCCCATGCATAGACATGGACATAAATGAAACCTCTGTTTCACTCTGTTCCTTAATCAAAACCTTACGGGCAGGCAGGTCCCTTTTCTGTCTTAGGAGCTGTTGTGTGCTAACAGCTATTTCGTGCGAACAGCCAAAAATGAGGAATTATTTTTGGCGGAGAGCCACTATTAAGGGTCAGCATTCTCAGCTGGTAACTTTTAGATATTTCTCCAATTTCAGGCATATCATTTAACAATAAACAGTCCCTTTAGAGGTCTTTGCACCCTCCATTTAGTCTCCTTCGCAGCCGCTCTGTTTGGGATTTAGTGCACTCCCAAACTCTTCTCGTCGGGAAAAGAAACTGCTTTCAACCGATTAACTTTCTTTTCTAGATATACACTGTAGGCTGATTACAGAGAGCCATTATTTTTCGGTGAGCCTAGTGAATCAATTTCGCTTTCTTAGACCCGCACAATCAAGGACCGTTTTTCATTGCAGCCCACATTTGAAATATATCGCTAATATAAATGGCGGCGCTTAAAAAAACTTTTACCAAACACAGTCTTATACCCCATTCACACCAGAAAACTTGTTTAGTTAAACCAGGTTTAACTGAATAAAAATCAGAAGCAGAGAACTGAAAAACTAAATTTTCCACAAGATTCAAGCAATTGCTAAAATGTATTTTCAATGTGCCACATTTGAAGTCAACCAAATATTGATTTGAGCAGCTTCTATGGAGCTGTTGTGTTAAACCATGTTTAACAAAACAGCTTTAAAGCATGTTTAGGCTTTGGTGTGAATGGGGTATTAGTTTAAATTATCTGAGCTTGATTCTTACCAGAGGCCTTTCTATTCAATTTGAATCAAGAGAAACCTACTTAGCTGGTGCTCTCTCTCCAAACAAAAACAAAAAAGTTTCTTTTTCGATCATTATCTTTGAGACGTGTCATTAAAAAAATTGAGTTACCCAGATTTTAAGTTTCCTTTAAAGGTTCCAAAAAAATAAATAAATAAACTATCGGTGATGACTTGTGCTTCTATAGTTCACTTTATCTACTTGGATATCTATTTATTTGATACGTTGAGGTCAAGAGAGGCCGAAATTCATGTGATGTCGACGCAGAGATAACCCGACCGATATTTTTTCTTGTAACGACGAAAGACAAAACCAATAGGGTACGTGATTAGTAATAAGGAATGTAAACTATCTCTTCAAGGATGTGATTATCCTCTTCAATGATAGGCAAACTAACCGCAAGCACAAAGGGAAACTGAAGGAAACTAAAGTGTTATCAATTCATAAATAACACGCTGCATTAGGGATAGTTTTGCGTAGTAAAATATTCCAAAAACCCGTGATAGTTTCCTATTCAATTACCACCGTGGTTATTTTCAACCTCTCAAAGAGTTAATTGCTTTAAATCGTATTCTTTTTTAATTAGAAAAAACCAGGAAAGATTTATTACTCGACGTTTCGGGGTCATCGTGACTCCATTATCAAGAGACTAGTTTAAAAACATGCAAATAAGGAAAGGTACAAGAATAGCATAAATTAGACTGAACGGCTTAAACAAACACCTTGGCGCGGATGGAATCCGTTTGCACGTTCAGTGTTGGCTTACGCATGCGAATATACAACATTTCATTAACAAGGCAATCAAATTTGCCGTTACATTTCGTGATGACGTTGAATTGCTCGATCAAGCGTTCAGGCATTTCACTATTGTGCTGGAGGTGGTAGTGTTTGTAGATAGAAGATGATTTCCTTTTGTGCCCTTCTACGCGCTCGTGTAAGTGACCACGAGTATAGCCCACATACCCTGCATCACACAGGTTACATTTAAATTCATAAACGATACATTGTTGGTTAACAATAGGGGGCTTAATTTCGTGTTGCTTAAGCTGTTGATCGAGCTTAGGGCTAACGAACACTGGTTGGACAGTCACGCTTAACTTCGAGCTTAGACTGTTCAGTTGTTGTTAAACTAAGCTCGAAGTTAAGCGTGACTGTCCAACCAGTGTTCGTTAGCCCTAAGCTCGATCAACAGCTTAAGCAACACGAAATTAAGCCCCCTATTGTTAACCAACAATGTATTGTTTATGAATTTAAATGTAACCTGTGTGATGCAGGGTATGTGGGCTATACTCGTGGTCACTTACACGAGCGCGTAGAAGGGCACAAAAGGAAATCATCTTCTATCTACAAACACTACCACCTCCAGCACAATAGTGAAATGCCTGAACGCTTGATCGAGCAATTCAACGTCATCACGAAATGTAACGGCAAATTTGATTGCCTTGTTAATGAAATGTTGTATATTCGCATGCGTAAGCCAACACTGAACGTGCAAACGGATTCCATCCGCGCCAAGGTGTTTGTTTAAGCCGTTCAGTCTAATTTATGCTATTCTTGTACCTTTCCTTATTTGCATGTTTTTAAACTAGTCTCTTGATAATGGAGTCACGATGACCCCGAAACGTCGAGTAATAAATCTTTCCTGGTTTTTTCTATGCCTTTGCTTTAGCAAATCCCTGCTGATCAAGTCTTTTTTAATTCTCTTTAAAAAAAAGTGATTTCTTGACATGCTGTAAACACAAAAATAGATAGTCGTTACTGATGTAGCTAGCTTGCGTAAGTTATATTAACGATCACTGACACACAAGACAAGTAAACCTTGACAAAAAGTAACTCTCATGTCTATACCATGACTTAAGCGTTGACTGGATCGGACGAGTTAAATCTTCACACACAACTCCTATGAATCCCAAGCGTTGCTTGACGATGAGCTTGGGTTGTCCGTGAGGAAAATACCACGAACACTGTCAAACGTTTGCGTTCTATTTAAGGAATGGCCCGGAGGTACATGAAAGACAACTTAAATACATCTTGCCTCAACCATCAATTTTCTGTTTGTATATAGTCAGTAAGTTATGATCTGCTTAAGTGAATTTTTTTATGTATACATTTCTTTTCTCTATACAAAATCACTAATCCTTTTAAACAAGCCATCTCCTGAATCCAAAGTTGTTTCCAATCTTGGCAAACAGATATCGGAAAAGGTTTCAATGTAGCTGTAGAACAAACAGTTACATTTGGTATTCTTTGTGGACCGGTTCGATCTGTTATTATGGAAAGGAATTTCGAGACTCGTCCAATCAGAGGCTGTTTATATCGTAGCCCACATGTGGAAATGACACGTTTAAATGGCGGAACCTTTGGAACCAGCGGAATCATAAACGTTTGGTAAAAAAAATACTAATGAGATGAACTAAAAATATATAAACAATGTTCGAAATTTCGTTCCCGGATGTTAAGAAGATAACTTGAAAAGCACTATAATTTCATTGTTTCTTAACTCCCATGAGTCAGCAAGGCAGAATTTCTCTTTACAATATCAATACAATATCAAGCAGACAAGTGATGAGAATAGAGGCAAATGTTAAGCAAGGGCTTATTGGTTTATTCAATATCAAATTCTTTAAAGCTAACTTCACAAGAATTGTATCGCAGTCATTGAGAAAATTATCAGTGAGATCTTGGGAGGGAAAGGGTTAATGATCTGAGGAGTTGTCTTCACAATTTTGTCGAGTTTTTAGCTGGCTTACCTGACCGGCCCAGGGGTTTCTCGGTTATCCAAATGGCGGCGGGTTTGAGTGTGGTAAACAATGTGGTCTCGCGTCCTTGTTGCTGCCTTGCACGAAATATTTGCAGCAGAGGTGAAACATCTTTTTACGCAAAATTTAAATGACGCCTGTTTTGACGTTGGACGCATTATGGGATTTTCATTTAACGAGAGAAAGTTTCAGTTTGTGAGAAAGCGAAGGAGAACTTCCGATTCAGGTGAGTTGCTCTTTATATTTGATTGTTTTGTATGCATGACCAAAATTTACTCAGGTTGTTGTCATACGAAGGTCATGAAAGGGCCGATGTTTTATAAGTAAAAGAGCTGCACCTGCGGAACCACTCCCTTACAGTCTGCGGGGCATTTATCCGAAATTTTCTTTCCAGTTCAACTTAGGTTTTTTTGAACACTGAATAAGGAACTTTTCGAAAGTGCAGTAAAAATATTTGAGTTTCATGGTTACACCAAATGGGTGCTAATTCAAACCTCTGTAAATTTACCAAAGGTTTAAAATTCTATGAAAAAAAAAAGATACGCCAGCCACAAGTTCACAAGGAATGTTTTAGAGTTGTCATGTTCACTAACTCGTGATACGATCACCAGAAAAAAATTACTCCAGACCATGCTTACAACCAAGATGGCTGACTTGGACCACGTGACAGGCGCTCGACTCTCGTGGACAAATAACTAAATAAATAAATAAATCAGATCTTGCCATAATGTGGCTACACACTTTGTGTAAGCCAGAAAAATGTGCGCGTCAAAATTTCGCATGTGTTTGTAGAAGCTTGGCAAAATTGCCTAATTGGTATGTATGAGCTAGGCCTTTTGTTTTTCTCTTGTTGACAGTTTATTGTTTTGAAGAATAGGCTTTAATTGTCCGTTTTAATTACCATTTGGACCGACCTTCCCAATTTGCCATTTTCAAAACGAGCGGCGGTCTGGGTACGATTTGCCACCATAAAGGCTCTTGGGATCGTTTGGAGGGACAGCGTGAAGGTAAACAAACGCACAGCTGACGTGTGACAAACATGGCACACTATAACTGCTGTATTCCAGGCTGCACTAATAGTTACAGAAATGCACCTAACCTTCAGTATTATAGAATTCCAAAAGACCCTCATATACGTAGAAAGTACGTGGTTCTTATGAGGAACGAGACTCTGAAATTAGATTCTACGAGTACGCGGATTTGCTCAGTTCATTTCGATGGAGGAGAAAAACTTAGCAGAACGCACTTGCCTTCAATTTTTCCATGGACAAAACCGACAGCTCAACGTAGAGAACGCAAGAGGGCCAGTTTCGAAGATGTACAGAAAATAGAGCAAACCAAAAAAAGAAAAACAGCACTTGCTCAATTACCACAGGAAGCGAACTTTAAAGTGCACCTACACCCAAAAAATTTTTTTCGCTTAACGAAGTAAGCTTAATTTTTTGAGTATTTCTGCGCAAAAATTTTTTTATTTGCTCAAATCTTCAATTTTCTATGCCCAGTCAAAATACGGAAAATCGGCCGCCATCTTGCCCCACGACCGAGTTTAAAGAGGAATGGCTCTAGTGGGTAATGTGACGTCAAATCGAGAACACGAAAGTCTGCTTTTCACACATTTTCACTTGTTTGGGAAGGTTGTAGTCGATAATTGTCCGAAAATATGCCGACTAAGTGTGTTGTAGAAGGATGTAGCAACGTGCGAAATTTGCAAGAAGGTATCGCGCTCCATACAATCTTCATACAACACACCTAGTCGGCATATTTCGGACGATATCGACGACAATCTTCCCAAACAAGTGAAAATGTGTGAGATGCAGACTTTCGTGTTCTCGATTTGACGTCACATTACCCGCTAGAGCCATTCTTCTTTAAACTCGGTCGTGGGGCAAGATGGCGGCCGATTTTCCGTATTTTGACTGGGCATAGAAAATTGAAGATTTGAGCAAATAAAAAAATTTTTGCGCAGAAATACTCAAAAAAATAAGCTTACTTCGTTAAGCGAAAAAAATTTTTTGAGTGTAGGTGCACTTTAAATTTGAAGAACAGACAGAAAATATGAATGTTAATGCTGACACCAGTACCAGTGTGGAAATGCAAACGTTACTTACTGGAGACCAACTAAACAGTTTATACAACAGAATGCAAACAAGAGAACAAGAAATTGTTAAGCTTAAGGGAGAGATTCAGCAGTTGGAGAAAGAAAACAACAACATAAAAGAGGTGAACAGCAAATTACAAAAGGAAATCGAAAGCTTGAAGCATGCTTTAGATAACAATAGATTTGACATAAGCAAATTTAAAGATAAAGATGATGATATTGCATTCTACACCGGCTTTCCCGATTACAATGCTTTTATTCTTTGTTACAAAACTGTAGAACAAGCCTCTAGCAATATTAATTATGGGCACAAAAGGACCACCACGAACGGTAATGTTGGGAGACCCAGAGTACTTACTAAATTCCAGGAGTTTACCCTTGTTATGCTGCGCTTGAGGCTGGGTTTGTTTGAGAATGATCTTGCTCATCGATTTTTGGTTTCAAGATCAACTGTCTCTAAGATTGTAAATGCCTGGATTCCATTTTTGAGGAGGGAATTTGAACCTCTTATCATCATCCCCCCAAGAGAAGTACTTCAATGTTATAGGCCTGACAGTTTTAAGAAACTGTTGCCTAACGTAACAGTCATTGTCGATTGCACGGAATTTGAAATGGAGAGGCCATCTGCTCTTGATTCACAGTCTACCTGTTTTTCATCATACAAGTCAAGAACCACCATGAAATCACTGTTGGGCATAACGCCAAGCGGTGTTTTATGTTTTGTGAGTGACTTATTTCCTGGTTCAACCTCAGATAAGGAAATAACTGTTCTTAGTGGTTTTCTAGACAGACTAAATCCTGGTGACCAGGTACTGGCTGACAAAGGGTTCAATTGTCAGGATGAATTAGCTTCTGTTGGTGCAAGCCTTGTTATACCAAAATTTTTAGAACAGAAGATACAGTTTTCCACAAATGAAACAAATCACAACAAAGTGGTTGCTAGCCTAAGAGTTCATGTGGAGCGGCTCATGGAACGTATAAAGAACTGGCACATCTTCGACCATAAGATACCAATTACTATTGCACCTATTGCATCAGACATGCTTGTAGTGGTCTGTGCTTTGTCAAATTTTCAACCCCCTCTTATAAATTAAAAATTATCATGTAATATTGTTAACTGTCATGACACATGTTGATGATGAAACACGAAAACATTCATATTGCAATAACTTTCATTAAATGGTGTAATGAAATAAATTTTGTTTGGACCAAACAATAATATTGGTATTGAAATTGGAGTCAAATGAGTGATTCAAACTCAGCTTACTTTGGGGAGCAGCTACATCACACAATGATAGTAGGTTGGGTCATTTGCATTTTAGGTTTAGCATTGCAAATGCTTTGACTACACATTTAAATCTAGGTTTGCCAAAACATGCAGCGTATAGTATAATGATATTATTCAACATTGGACATGTTAAGAAATACAACTTCAGTTATAAGTTTTCTAGTAGATGAAAAAGAATAAAACTCTTAAAACAAAAAGCTCTCAAAACATGCGCGCATCAATTTTGGGGAGCCCATATTTCACACAAGGATATGAAAGTTCTGGTACAATCCAGCAGTTAAAAAATGATTCAAGTTTTGGGAATATTCTATCCCAGTGTTCTTGTGAGAAATAAACTCTCTCACAAAAAGGTGTGGAAGAGGCTGTTCCCATAACCACAAAGTCAGTCCATTTTTGCTCTGCCACAAACATTGCCTGTTGTACTTGAAAATAATATTTGTGTCTTGAGTTCAAAATCACAGATTCCTCAAACTTCTTGCAAATTCCTTTTCGGAGCAGAGCCTCCTCCAGACTTTCTTGCTTTTCCATCTGAATATATTTCACTTCAAGAAGACCCTTACTGTCTTCTGCAGAAGGGTCACACACTAATCCGTCTGGACTTGCTCCGAGTAACCCATGATGCTTGGAAATGAAAAAGCCACATTTATTCTACGGATATATCAGTAACCCCTTCCCCCTGCTTTAATAATTTGTAAGCAGCTATGATCCTGTCCTCCATTTCAAGTCCTTCTTGCATGTATTTACTCTGAAATGGTTTTTTGTAACCAAGGACATCTTGGATGATTTTTGTTGGTGATGTTGTTTCCCTTTGCACAGCTATTCTGTAACAATTTGTAGCAGTAATCCTGGGCTGCCTGTGATGATGCCACAAATTTGAGTTTGACTGCCCTCGTGTTTGCTCTTCTACTTTCTTTATTTTTTCTTCATCAAAATTAATGTTCCTCTTCACTTTCTCAAATCTCACTCTTAGTTCATCAGCTGATATTGGATGACATTTGATGGGTGAGATGAGTGGCTCTTCCAGATTATTTACCTTTTGAGGAAGAATATGTGTCCATCCAACAGCTCTCCCAGATTTCATTTGATATTCTTTTAAAGATTTATGGAAGTTTTGTAATCTTTCACTTGGCCAGACTTTTTTTTCTGATACACAGGTACCATTCTGTGCTGGACATGAGGCTAGCTTTGGCCTTTTTGCTTTCTTTTCTTTAGCATAATCATGTTTGACAAAGCTCATCTCAGAGATAGGTGTCACTGGACCCTTGCGTTTCCCTGGCACATTCCATTTACAAGGCTTAGATGTGCAGGACTCAGCTGCATCCGAATTTTTCCTTTTCGTCTCCTTAAAGCTTTGTTCAAGGGCAAACAATGTAGATGCCACATGGTTACAACGGCCATCAATACCAGCAGGACACTTACAGTGTGCTTTTAACACACAACCTATGGATGACATTAACAGAAAACAAGAGTATACTTTATCTTTTTTCATCGATGGCAGAACTTGGCTTTTTACATAATGTTTTCCATTTTGGTGCAGATGTCCAATGTATAAAACATGCCCTGACTTGAAGAAGTTAAATCCCTTGACTAGGGGCTTTGCAGTGGAAAGTTGTTTTTTACTTTCAACTCCTTCAATCATAAACTGCCAAACGGTTCCAAAAGCTATCTTAGGCAAATCTTTAAAATCAGGTTTGTATCCTTCTTTTGGAAAGAATTGGTTGAGCTGCGGCTCTTCCTCCTCCAGCACTCCAAGTTGAGCCTTCTTGCGGAGAAGGTGTAGTCCACCGTCTGGATCACGGAGATATTTAACGTCTAGTCCATGCTTAATGTAATCTTGAACTCTGAAAAATATGAACATGATATATGACTGGAATGAAACAAAATAAAACGACACAATTTCTCCTTCGATATAATTTAAGCTCATATGTACACCACTAAATGAAAATATACACCTCGAGTGAACCTACCTTGTTATCAATGCTTTCTTATTTCCCGTAGTCTTTGCTCCCCTGCACAGCAACCACCTTTTCAATTGAACGACGCTACATTGTTCTACAGTTTCGCGAGGAATTTTTGCACCAGGTATATCTTCTTCTGTCAGAATAACCTTGAGAGCGTCTCGCACGGTTGCATTGCTCTTGTCCACCATGTTCTTGCTGTCCCTCCAAACGATCCCAAGAGCCTCTAGGGTGGCAAATCGTACCCAGACCGCCGCTCGTTTTGAAAATGGCTAATATACAATCACATATTAATGATTCATCTTGGCTTTTATATAAAATAACTGAGACAAACTTTAGCCACAATGTGAGTACAGGTAAATGCTCACCCACTTCCTATATGTTCTTATAATTTGAATACATTTTGCCCTTTAACCCTTTAACTCTCAAGAGTGGCTAAAGGTCAGTCAAGTAATCACGCTATAGGGACAGGGTGATCAAGTATCTAAATCAAGGTGAGCAGATGATCACATACCTACCTCCAAACTGCTATAACCTAGTTGTTAATTATCTTCCTAAAATAATGAGGAGTACATGGTGAATAGGTCATTTGCAAATTACTTGTATAGGAAGAGGTTGAGCTTCAGTATCCAAATTAAACCTTTTTGACAACCAACACCCCAAGGATGCACATGTAAACTGAGGATTTTAGGAACTAAAAAAGGTGTCAGCATCATTTTCCATGGTGGCCTGATAGATTCAGTCATGAACAATATACCCACTTTATCGCTCAAGACTTGGTCTGGGATGGACTCGAGGGGGAAATACTAAATGTAGAGTGCCAGTAAATATTTCCAGGCGTACCATGGAGTAGTCTATGATATCGAGCAATGTTAAATCTGTATCGCGTCAGGTCTGGTTTCCATTTTTTCAGATCATGGAAACTTATTTTACCTACCATAATGGACAGCACTTGTCGCCATTTGGACCAGTGATTTGCATTCTTACAACACTCACAAAGAGTTTCAAGCAAAGTGTAGTCAAGACTATCATCCACGCCTTTGAATTTCAATTTAGCTAAACATTCAAGTACTTCATCAGATTGTCTGAGAGTTAGTTCATCGAGGCAAGTGGTGATCATACGCCATCCTTTATTGGTATAGTAACGCTTATTGCGCTTCGAGGCTTCATTCCACGGAGTAGAAAGTACATGTCGAATGGAACTGACATCTCTTGATTCTAAATACATATTCAGTTTGTCTCTTGGTGACGACAAACTAACAACCAGAGACACGTCTTCATACAATGCATAATCTGTAATATTTTCAAAGCAAAACTATTAAAATATGATGAATAGAACTGAAATACAACTGAATTAGAACATGACTAAATGATAACGACTAATTAAATTATTTTTATTTGAATTTGTACTATGACTAATGGTAATACAACTCTACTCACCTGGCTGATACTGACAGCAGGGCGTGTCTACAAGGGTGGAGTCTACAGAATGAATACAACTTGGTGACGCAATTGTTAATTGTTGAAAAACCCTCAAAATTGATTTTCGGTGCGCATACCATCAAGAAGTACAACAATAATAAAACAGGAATTAAACTCGATCGCAAGCAAATAGGATAATCACCTGAACCAACCGGAATAAGATACCCTGTTTCGTGGAAAATTAACTGAGAATCCCCTTTCCCTAACCCTTTGTCTGCTTTGGGAAGCTTCTTCGCTTTATGCCTGGAAATATTTGCTGGCACTCTGCACTTAGTATTTACCCTTCAAGTCCATTCAAGACCAAGTCTTAAGCGATAAAGTGGGCACATTGTCCATGTATCAACATCGCTGGGTCTTTGGAAAACAGCTGCTGTACTTAATATCAAGTCAAACTCGGTGAACACACCAGTGAATGAAAAATGAGCCAAATGCCCTCCTGTTTTCCTTGTCACACGACAGCAAAGGTACAATTCGCCTATCCCCTTTTCTGTCTTTTGGATTGTAGCCACAATCATCCACAACAAGAGATTTAAATGAACAACAAATTTCCGTTCTTCAAAATATTTAAACTCAGTGACTTGTTGCGCACTAAGTTCGATCAGATTAAATTAACTATGACGTTACGATTTCTTGCTAATTACCTATAAGAAGTAACATGTTTGAAAAAATATGAATTTTTATCTGAACAAAAAACCCCTCATTCCTCCTATTTGGATTTCATATAAGAAATTTCCTGCAACTTTTCAATTTAAAAAATTTAATACCAGTTGCTTAATAGGAATATAGATCTAACAATTGCGTGACACATAAGTCACGCATTGACAACCATGTCTACTCCGTTTCTACAAAACGAATGCTTTCGGAGAAAACAAAAGCAACTTCTATCGTATTGCAAGTACTTTGAAGACGTTATTGATATCATTCAAGCATTTCATTATTACCACTGACTGCAAATGATAAACAAAGTCGGTCTTTCCTTTTATGTCGCCGACTTCCCAGAAGAGCAAAATTTCTCTGAATTTAAAGCCCTGGCGTGCATAGCAGCACAAATACCCCAGAAAAAACCCTACAAACGGTAAGTTTATCATTTCTACTTCTCGTATTTTAAATATTAAACGTTTATTTCACTTAGCACAGATAAAAATAATTTTTTGAAGCCACCCTACTTTTCACACAACATTTAAGTAAATCGATAGAAAAATCTGTATTTTATTTCAAATTTAAATAGTGATTCTACATTTTTGTAAAAAGACAGGGGAGACATTGTTCTCAAAGTCTGTGGAATAAGTAAGTGTTTCACTGGTTTTACAAGTAAAAACGAGGCGTCCAAAAATGGGCCAAATTCGACCTTCGACTGACTCTACTTATGCGTTAATTGAGTTTTACCAATTTTCTCGAAAACAAAAGAATTTTTCAACAAACTATATGTCTTGGTTTGTTTTACCTATAGGCCTACCTAATACTTGAATATGAGCCAAGTCGATTTTTTAACTGTTGCCGATAATTTGTGAATTTGTCGGATTTTTGGTGACATCTTCTCTCAACCACAAATTGGGTAGATGCCCACTGTCCCTACAAATTGAGTGTATTATCTTGTAGCCATAATCCTTTAACTCCCAGAAGTGATTAACAGGTAACTTCTCCTTGTAGTATCCGTGTATTATCCAGCACTCAGATAAAGAGAATACTCAAATGTATCAGGTAGAAGTTATCTTGATCTAACACCAAATTCTCATAACTCATTTACAAGCTTGTAGCAGCTTGAGGGAAGAATCCAAAACTGATCTTGAGAGTTAGAGGGTTAATTTGGGTACATGCTCCACCTTTTCCCATACCTGTACATGTAATTTGCATACCTTATTCACCATGCAGTTATATCATTTATTGTAACCTGTATTGAGAGATTTTACTTGAAGTGGGAAATAACTGCATTTGGGAAATTCTCTTACTTTCTGCAGCGCGCATGAATGATAAAATTCAGTGTCGGTACTTTCAAGTCATTTATTAAAATAAATGATTTGAGTCTTCATAGCATCTTTGTGAAATCTTTAAATGGACATTATGAGTTAAATGATAATAATCACGACCATTTTTTGAGTCAGACTTGTTTGAGGATTTATTTCGTCGAATTTGAAATATTGCAGGAACATGTTCACGAAGCAGACCATTATTTGTAGGCAGTAATTTGCAGGTCACGTGGTGGGCTCCCAGCCAATGAAAATGGGGAAAAAATCCATCGAATGATAATGACGCTTAATTGTACGTGGCGCAGTTATATCTATGAAGGATAAAACCTTTTGTTTCAAATAACGATCATGTGCACACCGGTTCCAAGAATTACTTAACCCCCATTCTTCAATAATATAATTACCAGATTGTTTTTCATTAACTCTATCAAAGCAACAACTAAAGTACTGAAACATATTTTGTTCAGGAATGGAATTAAGATAATATTTACGAAGAAAGCACACTCAAAGTCAGACATCTAGCTGTGCTGCAACTCGAATTGTGTTTTATTGGACTAGTTATGCACTCAATCGAATTGCTAGTTACATTTTTGAATTTCGAGCTAAATTGAAGGATGTTATGGGAATGAAAAAGCTTGTATGGCCTTCGCATATCAATATATCCTTGCCAGACAGGCGTTTATCAAACACTTAAATAGCTTGACTGCGAAGGGTGGGTATGTCAACATACTTGACTGTAACTGTGTTGTTTGAGAGGTGCCCCGAAAGTTTCAGCAGATCTTGTTTTCATTTTCCATGATTCTCATTTTCCCCCAAAAACGGGGTTTCTTAGAATTTCTGTGATATAAATTTTAAACTGAGCTTTTACTTTCCAAATATATTCCAGTTTAAGTTTGACATGGAGTAAAGGAGACAGATTTGGGCTTACATAATCTGTTCTAAGTTGTGAAAAACCGTTGAAATTTATCGAAGGCCGTTATTCCTCTCTCCCATTAAGTAGTTGTATGAGTGTCGAGAATACAGCAGTAATGAAAATCCAAACCAGGTGGTCTTTAAGGATAGTGTAAAACGTGTTTCTTGCAACAGGTCTTAAGTTTAATGGTCCAACATCGGCCCCTTGCTTCTTCCCTCTAAAGTTAGTTTTATTTTGAAAGAAGTATCAAGTCAATATTCTACCAGCTTTAAAGCTTTTATTGAGAAAATGTGGAAGTCTTTTTCAATTCATGAGTTGAAAAAAACTTTATCCTTATTCCTATTTCCAGAGATTTAGGTCAACAGAAATTGTAATTTTTCGGTGCAGTGGACGAAAAGGACTTATAATTGTACATGGTCAGATTAGTGTTTACGATACTGGTAACTGATTCTCAATAGATTAAGATAGTGGAATTTTTTTATATTAAAAACTAAATATTTAAGATAGAAATTTTTAGTCCTAATGATTTTTGCATTCAAATCGTTATCCTCATTCTAAATTTTCCGACAGCAAACCTTCATGTGAGATACAATGAATATATGAAGTTCATATATTCAGTTCATATATTTTCGCTATTGCATAAGTAGCGCTATGTTATTATTCTGGGTTTATGTTTGCCCGGTTCATGTTCGTTCGTGAAAAATGAAAGGTTTGATAACTTAAACCTTGGTATGGAGGAGTACAACAGGCATTCGGTAGGTTTTGAAAATAACTGTTTTCATATGAGAATTCTTTAGGTTTTAATCTACTTAAAATGATTGTAACTAAGTTGGCTTCTTGACTACCATACTGTGATCAATTCTTATTATTTTATGTTGCTCTTTGGGTTGTCGATATCTTTTCTAGTCCGAAGGAAAGCTAATTGTTTTGTCATGGTAGACAAATGCTAAAAAGGAAAGAAAAAATCAAAACGAAGCAAACCGAGAATTATTAAGTTGGCCGTGGTAGTTAAAATGATCAAATGATAATTTTCCTTTTAGAAAACTCAGTTGTAGACAAGTAGTTTGCATCTGTCCTGTTCAGTTACGGTGGAGACAATATTTTATCCGAAAAAATTGTCACCTTTTTTCCTTTGTTTACTACAGTATTGAAGAAAGAGATTGAATTATTTTTGTTTCAAGAAGCACTAACACCTTGATGGCAGTAAGGTAAACGCTAGCCCAACCTTGTATAACTCGTCGTGCTCTCCAATGCACTGAAAAATCGCAACATCTGTTCAATCACACCTCTGAAACTGTAAAATAGGATCACGTTCTTTTAAATCAGGAGTTGAAAACGATTACCATATTTCTCTCAACTGGAATACATTTGGTGATGAAAAACTCAACTTAGAATTAAGAGGGACCATTGAGTCAAGAAAGGGTACTACAAAAAGGACTTTCAACGATTACTGTGTTGAATGATTAACTCAGTTCCCGCAACCTTGGTCCTTACTGACAGCGAGATTCATTACCAAAGTTCATGTCTTGGCGATACCAAATCATAAGTGATTAGATAATTTCTGCTCGTTCTTCGGGCTTCAGTAATACTTCCGTTGCACGATATTAAAATTGTAAAGGCCGTAGTAGCAAAAAAGGCTTTACGTTACAAATGTGGAAACAACCCAAGTTTTGGATGGGGAGCCAACTTATATGGAGAAAAATCCAAAACCAATTTTTTTAAACCTTATTGCGACTTCAGGAGGACAATTGAATTTTCGTTACTTTTCTTCGTTCTCTAACCGAGCACTAACATCTTCATGCCAGAGCTGGAAAAAGCGCATTAGTTGAAGAGCGGTTTTACTGACATATTCTTACTACATATGATGCACGATCCTCGCAGTAGATAGCGCTATTTAAGCAATAGCGAAAATCAGACCTGAAAAAAAAATCAGGCCTGTACGGGATTCGAACCACTGACCTCTGGGATACTAGTGCAGCGCTCTACCAATTGAGCTAACAAGCCAACTGGGAGCAGGCCGTTAAGTTGATTCGTAATAAACCCGTGAAAGTGATAAATAAGACACAATGAAATAATATATGAACTTCATATATTTCATTATATATATTATGAAAATATATGAACTTCATATATTTCATTGTATCTCATATTCTTACTAATCACCATGGCCCAGGACAAGGGTAAACACTCGAACTCTTTGATCTTTGATCTTTGATAGACACGTGTCAGGCGCCAATCATGGCGGCCACGACAATTTTTCGCTCTCGGAATTGGCGTTTGTGCGTGTAGCAGCCATCTATAGTCACCTTCATTCTCACGAACGAGTCGGTGTGGATGAGGTATCTTCATGTGTTAAGTTCTGGTAGCGCTGGGTCTCGCTTTTACTGTCTAACTTTGGTCAAGTCCCTGCTAAACGAAGTCTCTTGTCGAACTATTGTTTCTACTCCTCACGTTTTCCCTCAATTAAATGGTCCAAACATGGAATGACTGCCCTCTGTGTACCACGGCATGATCCTCCCATTGACTTGACGATTTTCGCGGATATTTCCCTCAACCCTTGCCCTGTTATTGTGGATCTTACAAGATCATTCGCCATCTCAGCATCCAACTCTGAAGACCTGGGAAATTTTTATAACCGGCATTCCCCTATCATCCAATATTCGAGAGATGAGCTGTTATCGCTACGCCGGAGCTATGTTTTGAAGTTCGATCGATCATTCTTTGGTAGCCTCCGAGCTTGTGGGATATTTAAGTATAGGGGCAGGCGATCTGGCAAGAGAGTGAAGCTATCCAAAATATTCCAGTTACTGTTCCGCGCCGCTTCGATAAATCTTTATTTCGTTGCAGGAATCTACATAATCTTATCCCGGTCAAGAAAGCCAGCAAACTAGCTCCTGTTACTAGCTATCGATTCCCCGCCTCTTTACCATCGGTCCTTATTTGTAACGCAAGATCGCTTCAGCCGAAAGCGGATGAACTCGAGTGCATTGCTGAAAATAACAACGCTGATGTTATTTGTGTCACAGAGACTTGGCTGTCAGAGCAAATTCCTGATATTGTTGTAAATATTTGGTGCGGGATTATATCCTGTTTCGAAATAACCGGCCGTCCCATGCTGGCGGTGTAGCCACTTATGCCAAATATAATATCCCATGTAAGCGGTTGATCGATTCAAATAAGACTTTACCGGCTCCCTCGCCGTATCTCTATAATTTTACTCGGAGTTATTTATCATCCTCCGAACGCCATGGTTGCAGACAATGAGAAATTATATAACCATCTTCAAAGTGTCGTAGATGCGTACCTTCGGGACCACCCGGAATGTATGGTCATAATCTCAGGAGACTTCAATCCAAACTCAACCAATGTTTCGGAAACCTATATTAAGCGCACGTGTGGGCTTTCACAAATAGTATCAGTTCTCACGCGAGACACAGGCATCCTGGACTAGTGCCTAACTAACCAGCACAAGCTATTACCAGTTCCCCGACAGCGTCCGAAACTTGGATCCAGCGACCATTTACTCGTATATTCACTCGTGCGTCTTTAAGACCACCCTGGCTAAAAGAACACTAACTCGCCGCGATACTCGTGATAGTCGTTTGAGGGAGTTTGGCCAATGGCTTAAGACATTTTCCTGGGACAGCCTTTTCTCTTAAAGATCGTGTGCTGATAAATTCAAGTTGAGTTCTTTCATCAAACTCTTATGAACGCTGTTGACTGTTTCCTCCCGCTTAAAACATTTAAGTTCCATCAAACAGATAAACCTTGCATAAGCAACACGATCAAGATTGCGATCAAGAAACGGCAGAAATATTTTGCCCAGCATGGGAAAGACTCCTTTCCGTTTAAGCTTTGGCGTAATAATGTTCAGCGGCTTATTCGCACTGGCACAGTAAGAAGGTCTTATACAAAAACAAAGTTAAAAGTCTCAAGAGCACGCATGTTGAGAAGTGGTGGAAATCGATCAAGAACTTGTCAGGTGTTTCATGCAGTGGGGGCTTGTGGTATAGTCAACTTATAGATACAGAGAGCGTAGATGCAGTTAATGATCTTGCAGAAAATATTAAAAACTTCTTTGTGTCTCTCACGTGGGTATTCTCCCCCTTAACATCGGCTCATTTCGCGCGCATACATGTTAATGAGATACCAAGTCATCTGTTTGTGACCGAACGGGAGGCCTTTGTCGCGCTCCGCAGAATCAAGACCCAGAAAGCGCCGGGACCTGGCGGGATTCCCAACTCTATTCTTAAGACCTTCGCTTTTGAATTAGCCTAAAACGTCACCACCTATGAAAATAGAAGAGGACATCCGTCCCATCAGCCTGACTTGTCAAGTGGCCAAGCCTCTAGAAGGGTTCACGCTCACCAGGATCCTCCCTTACACACTAGCGGATCTTGACGTCAAGCAGTTCGCGGTTGCTGGGAAAAGTACGGAACAAGCCCTCGTTTACCTACTCCATTTGATTCTCGAAGCCCTCGCTAAAGGGAACTGTGCTGTATGATTGTTTTTCGCGGACTTTCGTAAGGGTTTTGATTTAATAGAACTTAAAATCCTTATAGAGAAACTATCTAAGTTCAATCTAGACGCCAGTTTGCTACGTTGGCTTGCGTGCTTCTTATAAGGTAGATCTTAGGTCACGCACATAGGTACGGTCAGTTCTAGTTCCCAAGCTTTGTGCGGCGGTATACCACAGGGTACCCGTTTAGGGCCTATTTTGTCGCTTGCATGGTTAATGACCTGATGTCTTCCTGGGGCTTGCGTATCAAGTTTGTTGATGACTTAGCTATCATGGAAATTCTGTCAAGAAATTCTTCAATTCTCCTTCTGTGCTTAACATCCTTGTGAATGACATCCAAAATTTTGCTAACACCAATAACATGCGCCTTAATCCCACTAAATATAAGTGCTTGACCGTTAGCCTCCTTCAGTATAATAGTTACAAGGCGCCCCCAGTCGTATCGGGGGGCGCTGTTATAGAAGAGGTCTCGTCGTTAAAGCTGTTAGGCGTCAGCTTGTCCAATGACCCTTCCTGGGGGACGCATGTTGACTATCCGCTGAAGAAGGCTAACAGGCGGTTGTTTGCTTTAAGGCAGCTCAGGGGAAGTTCTGTACCAGTGGAAGATATCGTCTACATCTTTTGATGCCTAATACGTTCCATACTTGAGTACGTCTCTGCTGCATTTGCCAACTTACCACTCTACTTATCTAAGACCCCAGAGTCAGTGCAGAGGCGTGCTCTCGTCATTATTTGGCCAGGTCATTCGTACTCAGATATCTTAATGCTAGCTGGTATCGAAACCCTTGATGCACACCGTAGTGCTGCCTGTGAATCCTTTATAAGTCGTATTCATAATGATGACAACCCACTATATATTGCAATGTATGTCGACGTTCGCAAATCTTCAGACCGTTATAATTTAAGAACAAATCGTACTCAGTATCACTCCAAAAAGTCCACCGATCGTTTTAAGAACTTTGTGGCAGTCAAGTACCTGCCAACTTAATTATACTCGTTTTTCTATAATAAATATTATTATCATTTTAGTATTATTATTATTATTATTATTATGTAGATGCTGTTTTTACTTCTATGTAGCTTAATGCAATTTGTACAGTTTTTCCCCTTTTTCTCCTATAATTCTTGTTAATATAATTTATAAACCTGTAATTCAGCATTCTTTGCAAAAGGTTTGAATAAAACATTGTTATTATTATTATTATTATTATTATTATTATTATTTAGTAATACATGTAAAAACGAGCGATATAATATCCGGACGTTTTGGCGACTTCATGACGCCATTATCAAGGGTACAAATGAAAATAAAATTAACAAATGCGAGTTGAAGAGTTACAACTAATTTGCATAGGGGAGGTAGCTACAAAAATACTTTGGCACGGATAGAATCCGTTGCACGTTCAAACTCGGTGTTAATTGTTTGATGTAAAGCATCTCGTTGACAAGACAATCGAATTTGCCCGCGTGGATAGCCATAAGAGCACGTCATCTTCAGTACGCAAGCACTACGACAACGACCACGCAGGTGCTGTCCCTGAGGACCTTCTTAGCTTTTTCAAAGTTCTCAAGAAGTGCATGAACAAATTCGATTGTCTTGTCAACGAGATGCTTTACATCAAACAATTAACACCGAGTTTGAACGTGCAAACGGATTCTATCCGGGCTAAAGTATTTGTGTAGCTACCTCCCCTATGCAAATTAGTTGTAACTCTTCAACGCGCATTTGTTAATTCTATTTTCATTTGTACCCTTGATAGTGGCGTCACGAAGTCGCCGAAACGTCGGGATATTATATCGCTCGTTTTTACCTGTCTATTATTATTATTATTATTATTATTATTATTATTATTATTATTATCTTCGTGCTACATCGCCCGGTATTTTCAAGAGCCTGCGAAATTCCATCGTATTGAAAACAACAAAGCGAATACGGTAATAGTAATCAATGCCAAAGGCTAAAGGGTAAGAGTTGTATTCAAAACATAAAACCAGAAATTTAAAGGATCTTGAGTTTTTATCTGAAGGTGTATTTTCTATTGGAAAAAATCCATTATCTTATTATCCAATTTACTTTAAATTAGGTACCAGTTTAGTAAAAGCTAAACACAACATAGATAACTCTTCCTCCTCATCACCGCACTGAAAAATCACAAATTCTGTGAAAAGAAATCCGTGAATCTGTGAAATAGGATTTGCTCTATTTTTTTTAATTATCGGAGTTGGAAAACGTTGCAAAATTTTCTCAATGTAAAGTTAAAAGCTGGTGGAATAACTGGATACTTCCTTTAAATTAAAGGTAATTTTATAGGGATGAAGTAAGAGGTCAATATTGGACCGTGAACTTAAAATTTGTCACAAGCAATATTTTCCACATTTTCAATTATCCTTAGAGGCTACCAGGTTTGAATTTTCATTGTTGCTGTATTATTGTTATCTCTATATTTGGTAAGAGAATATCGACTATGAATTTCATGGAAGCCCAAGGCTGGATAATTTTTCTAGCACCAGTTTTCATTTCCTTTCTTTTTCATCATGGAAAAAAAGGCTCTCGATAAAAATTAAGTGGGCTTTATGCTACTTAGCATACGTTATGTTACCACAAATCTTTCTGCTTTACACCATGTGAAGCTTCGCATGGAATTCATTTGGGAAGGAAAGCTCAGCTCAGAATTAACCACTCAGTCAAGGAAGAGTACTGAAGAAAGGACTGTCAATAATTACTTCTGTGTCAGGAAAATAAGCCAGTTCCGCAAACTTTTTCCTAACAGCCGACAATAGTCCTTCTCAGGACCACACTAACCCAGACGATCACACTACACTTTCACATGTTACCCCCGGGTTCAAGCCATTTACTGCATAATGCAGTTTCTTGGTGATTTCCAGGCATAATGGGTGAAAAAATTTCTGCTCGTCCTTCAGGGTTTATTAATACGCCCATTACGAGAAAAAAAAGGTAAAAGCCGTGGTAAAAAAAGCTAGCTTTTATTTTACAAGAATTGACAAAACCTAAGTTTCGGAGAGGGAGCCAACCCAAATGAAGACGGAAATCAAATTTGATAAACCCCATCGCGACTTCAGGGGGACAATAATCATAACTTCTCCCAGAGAATCATGATCTTCCTGTCAGATAACTTTGTTACAGACAAGTAGCGTGCATCTTTCCTGTTTAGTCACAGTAGAGACGTTATTTTAGCAACAATGGTCTCTGAGTTTTCCCTTTATTTTACTAAGGTATTGAGGTAATAGATTGAGCTACTTTTGCTTAATAGAACACTAACATGTTCGAGCCAGAGCTGCAAAAGGCTTTTGTTAAAGATCTGTTTTAATGATTTTTTCTAATTTTTTATCATGGCCTAGCACCAGGGCTAACCACTCAACTCTTTTCTCCTCGTGTCACAATGACCTGTATTCACACCTGTAAATTGATGGTGGCACTCTGGCGCCTTTTAGATCGCAAAATGAGCAAGTATCGCTAAATGCGAGAATTTAACCTTATATTTTAATGTCAAATAGAATTACGATGACAATTTTCTACTGTACCAGCTCAAATGAAAAGTCCGAAAAAATACATGAAGGAATCACGTAAAATGTGGTCATCAATTTTTATTTCAGCTGTGAGCCAACACTGAGAAGATACTTTGGTACTTATACCTGAGTCTTCGCGATGTTCCTAAAGAAACGATGGAAAATGTAGTTAGAGTCATACAGCCCAACTTTTATCCTGCAACCCTTATCATTAATTCTTGTTAAGTGTGTTTACTTTGTGTCCTCACACGTCACAATTTGCATTTTCAATGAAGGTACTCTCAGGAGGATAGGGTCTAAAAGTACTTACGAGTGACCACGAGTGACCACGAGTGACGACGAGTGACCACGAGTGACGACGAGTGACCACGAGTGACCACGAGTGACCACGAGTGACCACGAGTGACCACGAGTGACCACGAGTGACCACGAGTGACCACGAGTGACCACGAGTGACCACGAGTGACCACGAGTGACCACGAGTGACCACGAGTGACCACGAGTGACCACGAGTGAGATTAAATAAAAATATTTCAGTTTTGTTACTATGACGTCATTACGCAGTCAAATTCACATCATTTTATCAAATACCTATTAGAAAGGAGACTAATATTTTCCGCGGCATACGTCCGATAATTGAAAAAAATTCCAGAAAATATATTTACAAAACCATAACTACTGCAAAACGTATACTTTATTGTATCACCGTGTTATTTAACTTTTTGAAAACACGCTAAACGTTTGATTTGAATATTTCCTTTGAGACACAACGCAACCAATGTTCCGCCACTGTCATCTACTCTTCCTCTACTCGACCGTAACAAAAATACAACTTCAGAGTGCGTGAAGTCTTTACGCTTCTTGTTTAAAAAGTCAGCCATGACCGAACTTGACAAGAAACGCGCAAACCCCTTCTAAAGCGCGCGAAAACACCCAAAATGTCCCCCATGGTGTCTAGTTGCCTACTTCCCACGGTTTTTGTTGTATACTATTTTTGGAATCATACAGAGGTTAGGTGTAATAAAAATTTGTCATGATAAACATATATTCATATGAATTGTTCACGACCCAAGCGATATATAAGCTAAGGAAATAGCCGGACTCTTACTTTGACGCTAGGAGTAGTGATTTTACGACGCAAAACCCAATGAAGTACTTGTCCAGACATCTCGTCGACAGTACATTTGAAAGTTGAATGGAATTTTCCAAAGTGAAGGGTTGATCACTGACATCATTGGGTTGTTAAAATAGAGCCAATAAAATGGTCATGTGATATTTATGACTATTATTAAAATCGTATTTGTTTTCAGCCTATCGTAACTGTGCAATCTGTAATGTATAGTCCACACTGCAAGTTTTTAAAAATGTTTTCAAATCGTCTGCTAAGCATTTATATAGTGAATAACTTCAGTTTTCGTAAGTCATTATTTCATGAAATTAAGTGAAAATTATTCCGTAATGACGTCACACTAAGAAAACTGAGATAATTTGATTTAATCTTACTCGTGGTCGCTCGTGGTCACTCGTGGTCACTCGTAAGTACTTTTAGACCCTATCCCCTCAGGAGCGTTTAAAGGTCAAACTTGACATTTCTGTTCAGAACAGCTTCTTTCTATCCTTCCAATCGTGGCGTGAGATCATTGGATGCCCACATTAGGAAGCATGCATTCTACTGATGCACTTGAGAGAGGAAATGAACGACAAAACGGTTACGGAAGTGTAACTTCTTTTTTTTATTGTTAAATACAAGATTTTCTTTTGGTTAAGTTTCATATCAGTTCTTTGTGATTAAAGAGGCGCACTTTTTTCGCAGCTCGCAATGTGCTCCTATCCTCAAGGTGAATGTATGTTTAGATTCATTATTTTGGTGATATATTGTTCACAGCATTTCGCCGCTTTGCGTTTCCTGGGAAGAGATTCACAGCTGTTTTTGATGATGGTGCTTTCAGGAGCCTCTCAAGGTCAACTACGCTCATTTCTGTCTGGTGTAGCTTTTGCTTTTGCTTCTGATTGTTGCTCATCACGGCGAAGGACTCAGTTTTTTCTGCCTTTGTCTTCAGATCCATCCATACACAACAGCCCGCTGTCCAAATTGAGCGAGGAGTTACAAGGGTTACAGCGTTTTTGACAAATATATTCCTTCGGTAGGCAACTGGTACTTTATTCAAGAGATCTTGAATAGATTTCCCGTTTTTGGTGATAAGGCCATTTTCAGATCTGCCTGTCAAGAGATACAATGTTCCTCCTTTTGGGCCACAAGTGTTCTTGGCGTAATTGGTTACTCGTGTCTCAAACACCTGCCATGGTCCTGAATTTGATGCTGTAAATTGAGGCACAGAATTGGTTAGGGTGAATGTGGCCTTCATATATGTTTTGTCAAAAGAGTTTATTTGTAGCGGATTTAGATGTCTTCTGCTTAGTGGCTGCTCTTTAATTGCTTCCTTGTAGGCGTTATTTAGATCAGGAACACCTACCGACACGAAGAATAAAAAGTTGATTTTTTAGAACTTGTATGACAATGACAATGCGGGCAGCAAAAATGAAAGATGGAACCTTACAGTTCACTCAGTTAACGTACCTACAAATTAAAAATAACGTGTGCAAAAAGCGCTACTCTCCCGCTCATAGCCGTACAAGTGAACTCTTCCTTTTCACGTACCCAAGCGATAGTAAACAACAAAAAAACAAAGGAAAAAACAACAAACAAACCAACAAATAGAAAGAAAAACAGTTTTTCATCTCCGCTAGATGTGGAAATTTCAACAATGCCTTAGCGGACTCATCTAGTTGTTACGTAATTCATATACATGTACATATTGGGCAAGGACCTCTTCAGACATAATTCTCCTTGGTTTGCTTCATTTTTCTGCTTTATATACTCCAATTTTTTCTTGGCCCTTTTTTAAATTTCCTATCAAAAAGTATTTTTCGGAAACATCCAAACAAATATAGTTTTTTGAAGTCACGAGGGTTTCATGGACCTCTAGGACACATGATTCGTTTTGGAAACGAAAATAATCTAAAGTAAAGGGTGCTTGTGGAAAAAAATGATAGACTCTATATCGTAAAGCAAATTAAGAACCCTTACCTAACTTGTACTCTTCCCTGAAGTAGGTGGACACAAACTCTCAGTAACTTTGAGAAACAGAGCGACGTTTCATTTTTCTACTTTTACTATTTTCGTGCTTCTTTGCAAGTCTACTTTCTGCGTGCTGTGCAAATCAGAAAATATTCAAAGCTTACTTTGATTGTTTGTGTGGGGTAACTGTTTCCTTTCATACCTTGCGGATTCCTCCAACTTTTTGTGTTTACATTTTTCCTCGAGAACGTGCCAATTTTTTTCGCCTGATCGGGAGTAACCTTGTAGGCCGAATAAAAGGGAGTGTTTATTTGTGGATCAAAGAAGGAGACAAAATAAGGGGGAGTTAGTGGATCCTCGCCGGGTAACTTCTGCTCAATTTTTGTTCCCCTAGGAGTATCAGGAAGGCCTGTCGGAGCCTTATTTCCGACGAAAAATGATGGTGTTTCCACCATTCTTTTCCAATGGAAGGAAATCCCCGATGTTTTCCTCTCAGCTGGCGGTTTTTCTGAAAGTAATCGTGTACAAGTATGGTTAGAACACGACGTATCATCATGGAACCTAGCTAATCTTAGTTTCCTGATTTTGGTTTGATCCTACAGTTGTCAACCCTGAACAACGACACCGAAAAATCAAATTATTCGCGAAATTAACATGTAACCGACGACCCTCGATACAGCAACATAACTCACCATCGTATGGTTGACAAACCCTTATCGAGTCTGAGTTTTAGTTATATAGTAATTTCATAGTAATAACAAGTTATGGGTGTGATCAGTTGCCAAGAGCCAGATTTTAAAAGATTCCACCGGTAGCCACCTACTCTTTTTGACAGATGTTGCGGTCCAACAACTTCTCCTTCCTTTGAATGATGTGAGGGGGACTAACCAAATAAATATTATGACTGTTACTCCTGGTTTCCAACTACTTACTGGCTGTAAAACTAATTTAGTAACAGTAAAGATGGAAAGTTTTAAAACCATCCAAAGAATTTTGCTTTCACAAATACTCAGATATGTATGAAGGTCTTGTTTTATAATTACCACTTACCAACGTAGATACGTATTGAGACTACAGTCGTATCTATAATAGAGGCGACAAAAATAAAACACCAAATAAATGTCGTCTTCATTGCAGAATCTGTATGAACAAGTAGAAGTGGAGAAACTTTTACTGAAGTGTCTGTAAGAGCTTGTCTAACATTAAAACTCTAAAATTTGCATTTCGTATCAAAACTCACCAGGTTAAACGTTTTCAGGGGAAAATGTCGGATCAAACATAACACTAGAAAGTCGCGTAAGATTTGCTTTTTGCTAACCATTGCCGAAAAATTGAGAAATATTCATTTTGACTAATGTGATGGCTTTAAATTTGCGTCGGTTATTTAAGACCACTCGTCAGTTTGTTTTACGGTCACTTACCAATGACTTTAGAACACGTTAGTAACGCAAAGCAGACGTCGTTTTACGTGCTAAGTTTCAGTACTATAAATGCTTGTTATTACCGAAGGTCAGTAATTCCATTGGCTAATTCGTGGAATTCTTACTTTAACACTGAAATTCGGAAGAGGTCAAAAGGGACTAAAGGCTGGAAAGATCTTCGAGAACTAAGAAACTCAGTAGAGAAAATCAATCGAAGTGTATAACAACATTAACAACAACAAGAACAACAACTTCTACTACAACAAGAAGTTTATTAGGTCTTCCAAAACAACTATTTACAATGAACATTGCCTGCAAATAGCGAGCTAATCTAGGCGGGCGGTGTTCATATATAAATTTCATGTATAAATTTTGGCAATTGCTGAGGGTCAATGACTCCATCGGTTAAGTAGGAATCATTACTAATTTACAACGTTCAAATTCTAAAATGTCACTAGAGAAAGTCAATCGAAATGCACTAATGTTGGTCATTACCGAGGATCGTTAATTTCATTGGCTAATTTGGGAGTTTTATACTTTGAAATAAGGTTGCGTAGTCTTGAAACGTCATCGTGTGTCTCGTTTTATTAGGTTTACTATTAGTACTGCGGTTAACTCTTTGAAAGAAAGAGATTGTAACCTAAGAGAACTTATCCCCATGGTACAAACGGTACGAATTAATAATAAAAGCTCTTCGTTAAAAATTGGTACTTGGGATGCCTACATTCATTTTCATATTCCAACAATGAGCTAAGATCTCCGCGATCATTATGAACACAAACCGTAGACCGTTGAAATTGGAAATCAATCACGACCTCGAGTACCTTGTCTTCCTAGCCTGTCAACTCGACTGAATGGTAACCGTTGTTGCCATTTTTGGCAGAATTTTCATTGCTAAATACAATCCAGTGAGGGTTGATCAGAGACCAGTTTGAAGATTTCTTATGACATTACCTATTTGAACCGATTTAAAAGAAGCTGGAGTTTTTCGACATATTTTCTTTGAGAAAAGGTAGAAAATAATAAACTACTACTAGAAGAGTTAAAAACGAATTATCTAGCCTAAAGAGCAGTTCAATGTTGTTTTCGCAATAATGAGAACAAGTCATATTAAATTCTGGTCGCTTACCAATAAAGGATGTGTCGAGGATACAGCCACAATGATGAACTAAACTTATATTTAGTAGCTCTTGACTATGATTCAAAAGCTGATGATGCGTTTTAAGACCATGGTCCATGATAACTTTGAAATTAGCATTATTTGAAACAGATACACAACTTTGCCACCTGCTTAAAAGCTTTTAAATGAGAAAATTACAGAATGGAATCAGCAATAATTCAAAGCTTAAAAAAGGAAACGGTATTTTTTCGAAAAATAACTATAAAAAACTATAACTCTTTTGTTTTTGCTTTATCTTTTAAATTTCGTCCGATTTTTTCTTGGAAAGTCGTGGAAAGCTTCAGTAAAAGATGTTTTGACTTCCCTTAATGCGAACTTTTATTCTGAGAACAAGGGTTTTTTCGTCTGATGAAACATATTTTGTAAGTTCGGCTTTTACGATTTTACATTTACTGTGTCGCACATGCATTTAACTACCCTGAAAACCTAAAAAGAATTACTTTAACTAACTTGGAAATGGCCTGCTATTGAAATTTAAAGGTTTCTTGTTAATGAAAATGTAGTACAGTTCTTAAATTTACGGAAATTTAATTCAATATTATATTTGAGAGTCTTTTTTTTTTTTTAACAGTGTTCACCCGTCATTGGTATTTTGGCGGTATATCTCATTTAGTCTTTTGGTGGCCTGAGAACCTTACTGCAGTCAGTTCTTTACAGGTTGTTCTTAGGATCTTAAAAAATCATTATTAAATCGAACAGGCATCCCTCAAGCTTTTTTTTTGTGTTGATTATCACGAATTAAAAACACTAACTAAATGACAAAAGCCCAAATTTCCTTTTTTGTTTGCTTGTTTGTTTCGGTTTTTTTTTTTTTCAAGTATAGAGTTTAGCCATTCGCAGAAGGACCATGAGAAGATAAGGAGCACTCTACTGGGTCATTACATGTTCAATCCGCTTCTGTTTGGAAAAATGCTGTGGTTGTAAATAAAAATCGATCTCCGGTCCTCAACCTGGTCCCAAAAATTTTGTAATATAGACAACGCTGGGAAAACTACCAAAATATAGATTCGATTATTTTCTATACCCCCGAGACTTATCTCAGTTGTGTATGGTTTCATGTTACATTTTTAAAAATGGGGTCTTTATTTGCTGTGAATTACGTGTGCTTCAAAAAAAAAAAAAAATTAAGAAACACACAATTGGTATTAGGCTTACCGATGGACATTCAATAAATCTTAAATTGTTTGCAAAACAAACATGTAACCAAAGAACCTGAATACAGGAACGTACTTTTAATGACAAATTGAAACTGACCATTTAACCACAGTGAATGACAAAACCTTATTGAGTCTTTTTAGTTTTAGTTATGTTGGAAAGATAACGTACTAACCGGTATACACGAACTAGATATCTAACACTCCACAGACAGCAACATGTTCCTTTTTGTTATTTTCGTCTAGTAAGCAGTTCTTGCTTAAAAACTTTAAAATGGTCAAAAGGGGCCAAAAGATCAAAAGATCTTCGTAAACTGGGGAAATCACGAGAGAAAGTCAGTCGAATTGTATAAATATTGGTTATTACCGAAAATCAGTTATTCCATCGGCTAATTTAGGAGTTCTTAATTCATAACTTTGAAATTCGAAAGAAGTCGAAAGAGGCCTAATCCTATTATCTCTTTCATTCCCGTTTAGAATGAACTGCCTCCCTTCGAACGCCTTCTTCAGAAACATTAAATCCATTAGTTAATTTTAACTTCACTTTGTAAGAATTAACCCCCAGCAGTGGAGGTTAAACCGCCTTAGAAAAAACTCAGAGTGTCTTACTGACACGGTAAACTTCTAGCTTCGACAACGCGAAAAAACTGCTTAGGAATCCATCATGAGCACGATAAATAGCTCTATGGGCTGTATATATATATATATATATATATATATATATTTATATATATATATATATACACAGAATAAAAAAACCAAATCTGCATTATAACCCTGGGATTTAAGATACCCTTTATATTCAATACATCTCTTGTAAAGGGACTCGTCAATAGAACAGTTACGTCTAATGCGTAAAGCAACTCCGTAGGGAATTGCCTTTTTACAGTGTGCCGGGTGCGAACTAGAAAAGGGTAAATAAAGATGGCTATCTGTAGGCTTAGCATAAAACATCAGTAATTATGAACCCGTATTGAAGGTGCAGTGTGAGATCCAGGACATTGAGGGTGTGTTCAGAGTACACCAGCTCAAATTTGATAGTGGGATAGAGGGAATTGATGTACTCGATAAACTCTAATAACTTAGGCAAACCATGTGTCCAAACATCGAAAACATCATCCCTATATCTCCACCATAACAATGGTTTCACACCACCTCCAAATTTAGCTTTCTCATCAATTAATCCCATAGCCAAGTCGGCATAACTGCATGCGTTTTTGGGACCCAGAGCCGTACCATGTTTTTGCACAAAAATTTTCCTCGAAAATTGTCAATTATTGGCTTGGAGACAAATTTCGATTGCCTCGACAATGCATTCGGTGGATGGAAATTTGATCGATCTAGAATCAAGAGCTTTCCTAACAGCTGAAATGCCTAAGTTATTATCAATATTGGGAAACATAGCCACGACATCCCAGGAGACCAACAGACACCCAGGTGTTAAAGGACCTTTCTCAGAGTTAAATGTTTGGATCTTGTTGATAAGATCAGTGGTATCTTTAACAAACGAGGGTAGATTTTGGGCGAGAGGCTTAAGATAAAATTCAGTAAAAGCAGAAAGTCTTTCGATTGCCGTTCCGCAGCAAGATGTAATTAGGCGGAGAGGGTTGCCCTCTTTGTGAGTCTTCACATTGCCAAAAGGCACCCCCGGTTTTGGTTCCAAATTGGCAACCCAAGTGGCAATCTCCTGACTAATCTGTCCTTCACTAAACCATTTCTGTCCCCAAATTTTAACTTTATCAAAATGCTCAATGGTGGGGTCCTGGTTAAGCTTAGTATAATGGAGATCATTGTTAAGCTGCCTTAACATCTTATCTTGGTACTCATTATGGGAAATAATAATAAATCTAGATCCCTTATCTTGAATTCTAAATACATTGTCACTAGCTTTAAGTTTACCTAGGGATGATCTCTCCTCCCTCGTCAGGTTGTCCTTGGCTTTTCTTAAGTTCTTAGGTTCGAAAATGTCCTTCTTAACGTTGTTTAAGAAAAGTTCAACCTCAGGGAAACTCGACTTTGGAGGCATCCAATCACTTGTGGATGGAATTGTTGGGAAACGGTTATCAGCTGGGTGATTGTTTTCGTCTGGATTTCTGCCGTGATGGTATACAGCAAGTCGAATTCGTCTGTCAAAATTATCGAGGTCATCAATGGTTTTCTGCCAGTTGACATCCATCCATCGAGTACATCAATTCCCTCTATCCCACTATCAAATTTGAGCTGGTGTACTCTGAGCACACCCTCAATGTCCTGGATCTCACACTGCACCTTCAATACGGGTTCATAATTATTGATATTTATGCGAAGCCTACAGATAGCCATCTTTATTTACCCTTTTCCAGTTCGCACCCGGCACACTGTAAAAGGGCAATTCTCTACGGAGTTGCTTTACGCATTAGACGTAATTGTTCTACGGACGAGTCCCTTTACAGGAGATGTATTGAATATAAAGGGTATCTTAAATCCCAGGGTTATAATGCAGATTTGGTAGACAATCAATTCGACAGAGCGTTGAGAATTGAAAAATCATTACTCCTCAAGAAAAATGTCAAGTCCAACAAAAAAGTATTTCCGTTAGTCCTCGACTACAGTCCTATCCTCCCTGATATTCAGAGGGTTATCCAAAAGCATGCTCATCTCTTAAGATCATCACCTTAGTTATTGGAAATTTTTCCATCAAAATCCATTTTTCCAGCATATCGCCGTACCAAAAACCTTAAAGACATTTTGGCGCCTTCTAGATTTTGTATGGGTGGGAAAGTTAGTCAGGCAGAGAAGGAAACGGGAGGTTGTTTTAAATGCTCCTCTAGATGCGACCTTTGCAAGAAATTTTTAATTCAAGATTCCAAATTTAAGAGTTTTTCCACAGGCCGAACCTATAAGATTTGCCAAAACCTGTCTTGCTCTTCCAGAAGTGTTGTTTACTTGGCCTCGTGCAAGAAACGCAATTTACAATACGTGGGTTCTACTTCCACTGAATTCAAAGTGCGTTTTCGTAATCACAAGTCATCTATGCGAACAAACAAAAAAACGTGCGAGCTTGCAGTCCACTTCAATTGTACCAAACACGAAATTTCTGAAATTAATTTTATTGTTATTGAGAAAATTATCAGCCAAGGGGACGCAGCTTATATTGATAGATTATTACTTACGAGAGAGGCCTACTGGACCGCACAACTATGTACACTCAGTCTCCACGGACTTAACAAAAGACGCGAATTCAGACGCGTCTGCTATAATACTTAATTAGGGCATCATTTACACAATGTATTTGAGTTCTTCGCAACCATTCGTGGTTATTTCGCCTATTGCACATTCTTGCCTTTTACTCATTATTATATCCTATTATTTAGGTCTGGAATGCATTACGCAATGCTATTTTTATTTCTTACGTTTAGTATAAATTCAGGTCATTCTGTAAACCTACTAGGATTTTTAGTTTTTAGTTTTCAATTTCTATGTAAATACGTTCCACCTGAAGAAGGCCGAAGGCCGAAACGTCGCTTCATTAAAGCTGGAACAGTGAGAAGTTTGCTTCATGTTTCATCGTTTTACACTTACACTTCTGCAGTTATATATATATATATGCGTGGTGTAGATCTCCCGGTGTTTCGCAAGTGAGACTATGATGAGTTTCCTTAGTGCCAATTACAAGAGGTTCTCAATGGGTGAACCGTTAGCCGTTAGGCGTTACAATTGACAAATTTCAACCGTTAGTTGTTAAAAAAATTTAACCGTAAAAGCTATTCCTTTTTCAAATGTGTCACGGTCACTTACCAAGTCCAGATGTGTAGAGAATTGAATACGAACTCTTTGTGAGGCTCAAGAGTAGGCTCAAAATGACTGAGGAGAGCGAAAATTGTTCCTTACATCGTTTCGAAAGTCGCTTTTACACGCGTTATCAGTTTAAATCACCAGCAAAGGTTAAAAGGTTTAACAGCTGTAAGATGGTAAGGCACTTACACTAAGATTAAGTTTACTTCTAGCTATCGATTTATGGAAATTCATTTCATAAGGTTAGCAGGGAGAGATTTGGAGAGTGTGATTATAAAAAATGTGAGGTGTAATCATAATTCGCAGTCTCTGAGATTTCAACTGTGAAACAGTATCGGCGATCTTAGAGAACGGAGACTTAATAAAGGAGAAAAGTTACACTGGTTTATTCCTAAACCAGTTGCGTAATTAACGATTCGATGTCTGTTGATAAATTTACGTTATTTTCCGGCTTCGAGGTCTGTATAGTGTAGGAGGGTGACTAAGATCTTTGATCACGGGCAGCAATAGCAGAACTGAAATTTCAGCTATAAACAAATAATTCAAATTGAACATAACATTGTTAAGAATCCCAGCTGTCCGGAGGCAAACCAGTTGGCTACTTACAAGCATGGCCGAGGATTTGAACTTGGAGCTACCGTGAAACAAATCCAGGTAGTGGTCAGAGCGGGACTCGAACCCGGGAGCAACGGATTGCGAGTCCGACACACTGACCACTCGGCCACGCTACCTCCACATAAAATGATTCGCGTCACATATTATATTCACTATATCTTAATCGGTCTTTATCCCTGTTACTACAATCAAAGACTACATCAACATCTAATATATAGATTTAGCCAAGCCTAAAAGTGGAGCTCTCAACAAGTGAAATTTTTGCAATAAAATTTCTTTACTTATATTAAAAATTTTTAGCCAAAAATTCATTCAGTATAGATTAAACCCATTGACACTTAAGTGTAACACGTGCCTGTGAAAAGTCAAAATTTTGGAGAAACCAAGAAACCAAACACAATGCGCAGTAAATTTCTAAAAATCATCTTTTCGAAAAAACAAGTTCCAGTGAAAGAGGACTAATTAAAGAACTTATTTCCGACGAAAAAAGCGGTACCCCGGGTAAGAGGATATTTATAAAAATCCATTGAAAACAGTGAAGATGGACGGTATCGACGATCTAGTCAAGCCGATGAGTTTACCCGGGGTACCTTAGAATGTGTTAGAAGACTATGGGGAGGACCCGTTGAGAGAGAATTGATTAGGTTCCAGGTTGACCGCGCATTAACGGTCTCTCAGCTGTACAAGAAGTTCCTTCCGCGCATTAGAAGAATTCCGAACGGCCGTTAATTTGAAATTCTCGCTGGATTGGTTGCTCGATAAACCGACTTTTGTGGATTTTATTCGGTGAACTTAAAGGGAAACTATTTGGCTTTCGTGCTGCCGAGTTTTGATTTGAGGGAAAGTATTTAAGTGTTGTTTTCGAGCGATTTTGGCGAGCATGTGTCAACAGAAGTTTCCGACCTTTCCGTATTTTATGCAAGGTAATTTAGGGCGTCAAGCTAAAACACATCAAAACGGCCTCAAATCGCGAGGAGAATAACACAGACTACTCTCTACGAAGGTAAGACTTTATTTCTTTGATTATTTCACACAGCTTTACATTTAAGGAGCTGAAAAGCAAGTCCAACTAAACCACTATACAAAGTCTTTAATTATTCACTGTGAAAGGGCCTGTGACAGAGCTTGGGCCACCTGTGGTTAAAACCATACCACCAGTGTTGCATAGTCACTGTTGCTGAAAACATTCTTATCGTCATCGATTACTTAACTGTATTCAGCAAATCAAGAGCACCCATCATTAAACACGTTAAAAAAAAGTCTAGAATGTTTCGCTGCCTGCCAATTTTCAAGAAGAAGAAGAAGAACGGTTCCCGATTGCTTGGAGATGAAAGGTTTGGTCATGCTCAAGTTATTAAAGCTCTGGGAGCTGAAGAGGCAGCGAATAACGAAAATCCAAAGTCATCCATTGTTACGCAAATCTTCTACTTTCAAAATTGTGACCTACAGCATGGAAAGGCACGAAAAAGTTCAGAAACGTGGAACAAGGGCTCAGGTAGAATTTCCTTTCATAGCGGCCTTTGGTGAGCAAAAAAACACAATGGAAAAGTTCACAATTGTTCCCAGCGGTTGATAACTCAGCATGTGATAAGAATATCCTAGCATCGCCAGAAGCTTTAAATGACATCCCCTGAAAAGATTCCTGTCGTCGCCAAATGCGTATCCGTCGTACTTTTGAACATTGATCACAAAGTTGGTTCGACATATTTTGTTTCAGTTGTACTGATCTTTTTAAACTTGTTTCTGAGGAGTGAGCGAGCCAACGTGGCATGTGATATTTTTGTTTTGTACCCGATTATTTATTTTTCCTCTATTATTTTTTATCAATTTACAATTCTCTATCAATCAGTTTGGAATTGATGCTTGGTTATATTACCTGTGGGCAACCTCTACCAATAGTTTAATTTCATGTTTTTGATACGTTTTCATCTTGTGATTTCCATTGTCTCAAAACAAAAATAAGAATAGACGAGAGTACTTAGTGTCAGTTATTTTACCTGATTGTCTTTCATATACTTTGTCGGAAAATGTTTATATCAAAAACTTAAAATGTACCACCAAAATATAGTACGTTGCTCTAAACTTGAGGACTGATGAAATTCAAATATGACTTAAGTTTGAACTTAATTAATTGCATTATTTCGAACTTCATACAGATTCTCTTCTCCCATATTTTTGCCATGAAACAAAGCAGGAAACTAAGTTCAATGAAAAAAGGACGTGATCTGGTCGAAAGTGAAGAGGAAATACTTTGCCATTAGAACCTTCAGACAGGTATTTGTTTTGAGCGATTTTGACGGGAACGCAATATTTCAACGAGATATGCACCCATATATGCTATACAGACCTTACTTTGGCTTGTCATATATTGTTTCTTTTTTTTCATCATAGCTGGGGTAAATATGCGTGGATTAAGATAGATTGGAGAAAATTGGTCCTGACTATTGTGGATTGGAGTGAGTCTGGGAGGATTGTAATGAACTGGAGTTGATAGGATTTGATTAGGGTGGATTGGCAAGGATAAGAGTCATCTGGAAATCTGATCTAAAATTCTCCATAGCTGTCCGAACGTAAAAAGCAGTACAGTTCTAAAGTTTTTCTTATGATCTGTCGTTATCATCTCGATGTCTTGTTGCCAACGCAATATTTTCCTAGTCCAATAGAAAGACCATTTGTCATAAATAGATTTGAAAGTTTATTTTTTTTAGCATCACGGAAATACATATATGACAGAAAGGAGGAACATTAACTAAATTACTTGACTCTTAACAGTCTGTTCCCTCTTCTTTTCATTCTTTCCATTCTTTTTAAAGTGGTATATTGTTTTCAGGTCGTCTACATTCCTCTTCCCCTGGGAACAAATTCACTGCTGCTGATGGTGGTGTCTTTAGGAGCTCCTCTAAGTCGAGCATGCTCATTACTGTTTGGAGAGTTTAGAATAAACGGTGGCTGAACTGAGGTTAGTGAACGTGAAGCAAATAGTGATTTCACCTCACTTACCGGCTCACATGTACACACAGATTCCTTGGAAGGTATGTGTTAAAACTCATCGGAAAAAGAATTTAATTTTCTAGTTTGCTAGATGGAGTCGCAAGTAGAATATATTGAAAGGCATTCCAACTATAATGCAATCATACGGTGGCTCTCAAGGGCCATCCACCTACAAAAATTTTCATGACTTTATCTCGCGATAAGTTTTGCTAAGTCCATTCATTCAAAAAATTTGCAATCAACATTATCGCGCGATAGATAAACTTATCGCGCGATAAAACAACTTATCGCGCAATAGAACAACTTATCGCGCGATAGAACTACTTATCGCGCGAAAGAACAACTTATTGCGCGATAGAGCGTTCTATCGCGCGATAGAACAACTTATCGCTTGATGGAACTACTTATCACGCGAGAGAACAACTTCTCGCGCGATAGAACAACTTATCGCGCGATAGAACTACTTGTCGCCCGATAGAACTACTTATCGCGCGATAGAACAACTTATCGCGCGATAAGTTTTTCTATCGCACGATAAGTTGTTCTATCGCGCGATAAGTTGTTCTATCGCGTGATAAGTTGTTCTATCGCGCGATAAGTTGTTTTATCGCGCGATAAGTTGTTTTATCTCGCGATAAGTTGTTCTATCGGGCGATAAGTTGTTCTATCGCGCGATAAGTTGTTCTATCGCGGGATAGAACACTCTATCGCGCAATAAGTTGTTCTATCGCGCGATAATGTTGATTGCAAATTTTTTGAATGAATGGACTTAGCAAAACTTATTGCGCGATAAAGTCATGAAAATTTTTGTAGGTGGATGGCCCTTGAGAGCCACCGTACAATCACTTACCTGGAACTCGTGAACTCCAGTTCACTTAAATCGACCGCGAGCACGCTAAGTGTTTAAAGCGCACGAATTAAATAGAATATAATTCACTGAAGTGTTTTATTTTCCCGGCTTTTTTCCACTGTTGGTCACCAAACCCAAGTTTCTCTGAAAAGTGTTAATCAAAGGAGCAGTGCTCTTGTATACTTCTCTTCTGCTCGTGACCATTTGCAATTGCATGTATTTTCTGTGGTCAATTTTTTTCCCAAGTTCAAATTTTATATTCCTATTGTCTTTGGGTATGGTAATGTATAATAATGACTTTGAAACAAACGAAATTAAAATTGGAAGCAAGGATAAAATTGAACCACAACATACACACAAAACAAAACCAAACGGGTATCATGAGTCATGCAGAATATCAAAAGTAATTATTTTTTAAATTTAATTCAATTATTTTTGGTAGATCCATCCACTGGAATAACCACTGAAGAATTAGAGCATCAAAATGATAAGACTGATAAGTTTGGACATCTTGACAGTGGGAATGACAGTGTAATAGCTGCTACTGGAACTGAAGGCCAGAAGTTAAAGTATACAATTGTAAAGGGCACTTTTGAAGCAGTTGAACTTGGTGCAAAAACAGGTGCTTCTCTATCTACATTTACAGACCTGCTATGCTATGCGCACCGAATGTACTGCAGAGGGAAAGATATTGATGAAGATGATCACAAAATGAAATGTTCATGGCCTAAGGACTGGGGAGGAGCAAAAAAGTATCTCAAGGATATAGGCTATGAAGATGCTCATGAATATTTCATTTGCTTGAGTGCGAGTCATAAGCATCACTGGGACATCATGCAGTCTGCAACTGAAACGTGTCGCCTCTGTGGAGAAGTAGGAATCATTAAGTACTGCTATCTTGGATTGCATGGAAAAGTTAAGCTATGGACAGCAGACCCAGACATGTGCCTAAAAATGACAGCTCATTGGTTAGAAAAAGAACACTGGATTAATAGAAATGGCTGGGAAATTAAGAAGGAGGTCTGGGATGGAACTAGATTTGCTGAACTGGTATGGTTCTGGGATCCAGGTAGTAGTTGGTGTTTGCCCACAATATGTAAAAGAGATGGTTGCAAGAATGTTTTGAGTGGTGCTGATGTATTGCAAGCCCCTACTCTGCCTGATGGACATCAAGAACTGTATTGTGAGAATTGCTGTACCAAATTTCTTCATCGACCTGTGTTTGTGAATGGTGACCCAAGAAACATCGCCTACATAGGTAAGGTAGTTTATGATAAAATGCTCAATGTGTAAAAAATAATAATTATAATAAAATGAATGTACATTTAGCTGTCTTACACACTTATAAAATTATGATCTTTGTCATGTTTATTTATTATCTGTTTTGGTCAAGACAACGATACTATTTTTAATTACCACCTCCATTGTAATTTAAGTGGTGCTATTTTCATTATGTTGGTTTAGGCTTTTACCCAATTTTTCTCTTTCAAGTTAATGAAAACAATAGATTTTTTTATTGTGTATAATTTTAAGGACACTGGGATGGCTTTCAGCCCTTTGGAAAGAAATCACGCAGCACTGGTAAGGCAATTATTGTATTGCATGTACTATTCAAATCTTACCCAGTACACTCCCCCCATTGTTGATGATACAGCTTGAATGAAAAGTGTGACATACGCTGCAGACACACAGATGTATATATGGTTTATAGAATTAAGATAATTTGTATTAAAATAATTATTTTCCAAGTACTCAAGACCCTAGATATAGACGTCAGATAACTTGTGAGTTTTTTCAATTACCTTACACTCCGGGGCAGATCCAGGCATTTCTGAAAGGGTGCCCTTGGACAGAACATTAAAGTGCAATTCCCTGTAATTTTTGCATAGCTTTGTTACTAGACTGCTTGGTTCCACTAAGTGCTGCCAACTGACATCTTATGTAATTTTGTTGCAGTTTTAAGGTTTCTTCTGATTTAAATTTTTTTTTTATAACCATTCTCAAACTTATTAATAATTCATCAAGCTGAAACAAAGCAAATCACTACCGTGAAAGATGTTTAGAAATGTGATCTTAATTATCATTAATTTTGTGAACTTTTGCTTCGAATTTCTCCAAGAATTATCAATGGTTTGAGAAGCTATATCAAACACTCAAAACAGTATTTCCTCCTATTTGCAAACACCCTGAAGTTGGTTAAAAAAAAAACTTAGCTGCGCCTCGTTTTTCCAACCTACTTCTCCGAAAACAGAAAACAGTCTTCCTCATGTTTGATCTATTACTTGAAATACATATATCTTATCAACCAAGCGCGAGGGCCGTACTGGGAGAATATCGGCCCGAGGTCTTGACAGTACGGACCGAGTGCAGCGAGGTCCTTAGAAAAAAGACCGAGGGCCGATATTCTTCCAGTACGGTCCAGAGCAAGCTTGATTAATAAGAGATTTATTATACGACTGAAGTTCAAAGGGACACAAGTGCGGTATCATTCGGGACCATTCGGGACAGTGCCCGGTCCAATACTGAGAGAATATTGACCGGCAATAGAGCATTTTGATTGGTTGATTTTAGTTATTGGCCCTCTGACTGCCCGAGTCGTGTAATAAATGTATTTATAATCTGAGCTAAAGGAAAGTGCCAATTAATCTGGTTTGTAAAACTTTCAAACCAAAGAGAATTTGAACCACAGCATTTACTTGTTTAAGGATTAGGTGCAATAGATGTGTCGGTGGCAACAATTTCAAAGGAATAAAGGCTGATAGTGTCTAAAGAAACTGTTTGGGGCTGCGTCGGTGAGGGTAACGAAATTGTTTGAATATATCAACAAAGTTGAAATGGCAAATTGGCCACCGTTACGATTATAAAAGTTGACGTTTCGAGCGTTAGCCCTTAGTCGGAACGACGACACAATGTCACAATGACACAATGTCAAAGGAAGACCGCTTACAGACAGAGGAAGTTTACACAGTAGGATTTGTGCCATCTTATGACCTTCCTGACGCACAGCCAAACAGTATTGATCCTTTTCTTGAGCCCCTAGTCAGTGATATTGAAACTGGATTCAGTATTGAAGGTACGCTTTCTCTTTTGATAGTTATTTATGTGTGAACAGTAGGCTCTTGTCACCTTCTGAAGGAGTTAAGAGAAGACACCTTTAAAGGGGGATTTGTTTTTGATAGGTGAATTAAATGACAGAAGCTTGGCTACTCTGTTAGGAATATTATGCTGACAAAACAAAAAAGTTTAAGAAAATTTCAGACAGTACAAGCTGGATAATGATTTGGCACTTTAGGTGGACCAAGTTGTTGAGTGACATGATTGTTTCACAGTAAAACTAACTCCAACCTAAAACTTCTAACTAAAATGTTTTTTTTTCTAGGATACGAAGGGAATTATGCAGGATCACTTCCAGATTTTCCACCGGCCAACATCATAATTCGGCACATTATACTGCTTTGGACGGGAGACCATCCTGCACAGTGCGAAGTTTGTAAGACAAAGGGTGCTGTCCAGAGGCAGGAAAGGATATCGAAGGTGTCATATATGCGGTAGGTGTTGAAAGTTTAAACTAACTCCAGTTATCTGCAGTTAGCGCACATCTTTATTTGCAAGACATGTGTGAAGAGGTAATAAACTCAACTGAACTGAACTGAACTGTGATACCCATCCTTGTCAGTCTACATAATATGTTAATAAAAGTATTGCAAGCACGTCTGTTAACTAGGTGTAATGGTTAATGCATGTTTACTGTAGGTACATGGCTGGGTGAACATAATCACAACTACTACTTAAACTTTAGGAAGCGATACAGATACCCTTACCCAAAAAGGTTGCTTGAGGAAGAATTGCCGGTGATGAAGTTATTAGAAGAAGAAGAAAGACCCCCCTATTTCCAAAAAATAAGCAAGGAAAATGGTCTGCTGGGGTTATCAATTCTTCACAGGCTTTATGGCCTTTATTTGATGTTCTCAGGGACACAGTCTTTGATGCTATGCACCTGTTGCCTCTCAATGTAAGCAAGAATAACATTAAGCGATGGATTTCTAATGGCGCTTTCAATAAAAAAGACTTTGACACGAACTTGGCAAAAATGACATGGACCAAAGGTACATGTAAAAACTTGAAACTTAATGAAAATGTTTGAAACTATGAAACAAACATTGGTTAACGGGAAATAGTGTGTATTTAACCTTCATTTCAAGTGAAGATAGTTTTTGACTTAATGCCAGAGATTTGATAATTGGTTATTTAGTTTTGCAGAACACAATAATAAAGTCACATTTTATTTTGCAGATTATCGTGCATCTCATTTACCTTTGGATACTGATTCAATGGGTTACTGGACATGTAAGCACATCTATAAGTTTTCTGTTACGTTACTCTGGCAATAAAAGGACTGCTTGCCATTAATTAACATAATGCTTTTACGTATGATGCACGATCCTCGCAGTAGATAGCGCTATTTATGCAATAGCAAAAATCAGACCTGAAAAAAATCAGGCCTGTACGGGATTCAAACCACTGACCGTGGTTCAGTGGTTCGAATCCCGTACAGGCCTGATTTTTTTCAGGTCTGATTTTCGCTATTGCAGAAATAGCGCTATCTACTGCAAGGATCGTGCAACATACGTATCTAACACCGCAGTTCAAAATATATGAACTTCATATATTCATTGTATCTGATTTAACACTTTCACGGGTTTATTAATAATCAACTTAACGGCTTAATCACAGTTGGCCTGTTAGCTCAATTGGTAGAGTGCTGCACTAGTATCGCAGAGGTCAGTGGTTCGAATCCCGTATAGGCCTGATTTTTATTTATTATTTTTTTTTTTACAGGTCTGATTTTCGCTATTGCATAAATGGCGCTATCTACTGCGAGGATCGTGCATCATACGTGTCTAATACCGCAGTTCAAAATATATGAACTTCATATATTCATTGTATCTGATAATGCTTTTAGTACTACTTTTATCTTTTAAAGGCTATGAACAGTCATGTAATTCTGGAACTTTAATACTATTTCCGGTATAATAATATTTCTGTATAGAATTTTGTCCTCCCATAAATGTAGTTGCCAGATACAAGTCAGGTTTTACCAACTGACAAACTAAAACTAATTTTAGGACTGACACTTAGCAATAAGTGGTAATTACTAATAAATATTTTAAGGACCCTCGCACTTACACTTCAGTGGCTGTAATTATTTTCTCTTAAAGCGGAGGAGTACCAGAAACTGGCTTTTCCGACATCAGAATTTGTGTTAAATGGATTACTTCCTGAGAATGAATTGAAGCTGTGGGCACCTGTCCCAAGAATGGTAGAGTTTGTCTTCAACTCAGGGAGAAATGGCTGGACTGAGGATATGATTGAGAACTTTAGATGCCTTGCTTGGAGGTATTGCATTTCATGTGAAGAGCAGTATGGAGCTAACACATGTGTTATAAACCTACATAACTTGACACATTTACCTGAAGGCATTCTGAGATTTTCAGCACCAGACAATTTCTGGTGTTTTGGATTTGAAAGAGCTGTGAAGCGTTACGTGCAGCAAAGCAGTAACAGGAAGCGCATTGAAAAATCCTTTGCCCAGGGAGAAGAGATTTCATGAAATTTCAACTAGATCTTAAGCTAATCTCTTCTGAAAGGTGCAGATTTACGTGATAGTCAGCGGTAGCTATAACAGATCATGAGCAAATGTCGGTCTTATAGAATCCAGATTTTGAATGCGCGAGAACGCGCGTGGGAATTGCCAAACTCACGAAAGCTGTTGTAAGAAAACAAGTCCGGTGCCCCCTTTTTTTTATTGTTTCAACTTGAAAGTAACGTTGAAAGGAATCTTCAGAAACCAAAAATAGAATAGTTTACGGAAGGACATTTGCGATGCGTGAAAATTGCCTTTTTCTAGATTTTCTGAAATTCCGCTCCATATAATTTTTTAAAATCTTTGTGCATTTTCCATTTTAAGTGCCGAAAGCAATCACTAAGAAAAATCACGGGGTCACCGGGTTAGTTACAAATTATTTGAGCCATAAGCTAAGAAATGAGTCTGAATAATCCTTTGAAAGCGTTGCCATGGAAACTGCTAGTGACGAAATGACACCTATTTTTGGATAGCTAATGACTGTATGATTCAACCCTGTAAAAGTGTTCAACTGGCCTTGGTCAGGCTTTTGTTGTATTCTTTCAATGTTACAAACCATCAAAAAGATGAAAACGGGTACCAGCCACGTAAGAACGCCTCCCTTTTCAAAAGTTTACCTTGGATTTGATCAGTTTTCGCGTGTGTGACTTAAGCGAACCGATAAGGTGTCATTCAAGTCTTCCTGTTTCCTTGATTGAAATGTGATGTTCACGAAAGTCGCCTCGATGGATAAGATAGAGTTAATATGCATGGCTGTGGTATTTGTTTTTCGCTGAGTGCCGTAGTTTTTTTTAATAGTCCTCCAAAGTTGTCTCAAATTAAAGTCTTGAAAAGTGTCACGACAGGCCTTTGCTCGGGTGAAATTTAATTTCCGTAGAACTCTGAAAAACAACGAGATCCGATCAAACGGATTGTGGTTTCAGTAGAGGTACACATATGTCTTGAAACACACAAGCAATGAGCGTAGTCTGTGTCTCAAGCAAAATCGACCGGATCGCTCTTACAGAGACACTCTCTTAAGAATCCCCAAACGGGGGTCATTGATTGCATTCATGAAAGCGTGGTCAACATCTTGTTATCACCAGCTGCTTAGATAGAACACCAGAAAGTATCTTGTTGAGCCTTTCACTCGTTCAGATTGACCCATGTTTTGAAAACTGTGGCATAATGAGAAAAAAGCTTATAGAATAGTTATTATAAAGACTCCAAAAACGACCGCTTCACTTACCTCCTTCACCATCCACGCGTGGGTTTAACAACGCCCAACGTCGAAAAAACAACACGTATTCATCGAATTTTTTTTCTTCTCGTCTCCGAATCCCATTGGTACCGACTATTCCCACTCGCTCTGTTTCTTCTTAAATGGGCCTAGTCGTAGTTCTTTCCGAATCCTCACCACTATAAATCGATTGGTTACACATTTTTTGGCTCCCATTTTCTTTTCCACCCGTGTCGACCATCACAAAATGTATACTTGAGTGTGGTCTTACCGGTATGACGTCGTAATTTACGGTATATGAAATATTTTTCGAAATTTTTTGCGCTCATTCGTAGGTGTCGTTGTGCTAAAGCACTAGACACCAAAAATAAAGCGAAAAACTAATGTAATTCCATACAACGTTTATTTTATGTCAAGACTTGTAGCCCTGTGTGTTTGTATAAGCTATCAGGTGATTTGTCTTTTGCCCCTTAAGGAGTTTCATGTGGCCTAAGTAAACATTTCGTGGAGGCGTTGTTGTAGCCCTGTCTGTTTGTATAAGCTATGATACATAATTTACCTATCAGGTGATTTGTCTTTTGCCCTTTAAGGAGTTTCATGTGGCCTAAGTAAACATTCCGTGGAGGCGTTGTTGTAGTCTCGATAGTACTACATCGTTGCCATGTCTATTTTTTACCTTCTTCAGACTCAAATCACCAATGCAGAACCTAATACTTGTTTCAGCGTAATCAAACAGGCCATTGTGGAAGCTCATTAATGCTTTTTAGCTAATCATCTTTGTCTTTTTCGTGAATAATGAGAAATAATGATTTGAATTGAAGTACCAGCTGCCCATATGCCTATACGATTAAAAGTCAAAATTTACTACAGCAACTGTAACTCAAAGGAAGGCATTTCAATCAACTTAGAAGTCACTTGCTTGTTATGGCATTATGCACAAAGAGATCAATGTGAAATAATCTTGAATATATGGATTGATTATTTGCAAAACACACCTACGCTGAACTATCATTAGCGGCACCGCAGAATATTTGTTATTGCACCTCTGCACATTACCCTAAAACTAGTAAAAAGTACCAAATGGATGGAGCAGTAAAATAAATCAATTAAAATTAAATATCTACATCAATATGAAACCTGGATTTTTCCTGGAAATCCTTAATTCAACTTAATCTGGTCAATGTTCTGTAATGATACACTTATTTGGCACTGATTAGAGCTTTTTCTCAACTAATTGAACGGGTGACTGGTTTTCTGTCTGGTCATCTGAAGGAACTGTGTCTTTTTCTGTCCACCTGTAGAAAATAATTGATACGAATAAATTACCATGACATTGACTTTAAAACACCAAGGCAGTGCATCTTTGCATGTTTTATCGAAAAGCTAAAATTTACATCGGGGAACAATTGCTGCGAATATTGAGGATCGTCCTCTACTCAAAGATTCAAAGAAAGGAAATTTGTCAATTTCCGGCAACTAACTTTAGAATTTTAAATCATCTAACTCCAGGGCAACGCACGAGGACAAGCGAACAACTACTCGAATGTAACTGTTCTTCAGAATAAGTGACGAAAAAAAACGGGAAATTCATTAACCGTGGCAGAATGTACCAAACAACTGCGTGTGATTGCGTGGACTCAAGAAGTCCTCAACTGTCTTTTTTGTTAAACTACGTGATCTGATAAAGCTTAACATAAGTGAAACATTCTTAGTTTCTTTACTTACCTGTGCTTCCGTTGGTCAAGCTCTCTTCGGAACTTCTGCAGGCTCTGTTTGTACTCAGTAAGTTTCTCAGACCATTCTTTTAGTGGATTTAATTTCTCAGTTGCAATTTTAGATAACTTGATCTCTTCCATTTTTATCTCTTCCGAAATAGTTTCGGAGATTTCATCTATTTCTCTTCGTGGTGATCCTTTGTCTCCGGCACATTTTTCTCTGAATGTAATTAGAACTTTCCTAATATACTCTTTGATTTTTCTTTTCTTGTCTGAACTCGCCCCAAACATACGTCTTACTACGGTCCCGGGACAAATTCCTCCAGCAAATTCCATAACTTTTGTGAAAGTCATTGTGGCTCTAAATCCAACTGCTGCACCAACTGCTGCACCAACTGCTGCACCAACTGCTTTTCCTAAGGCAGCTAATTCTGTTCCCTCCACCGCCACTGCAGTCGCTGTCGCAGTGGAATAAAAACCATGACGTAAGACATTTGAGCTACAAATTGTTACTGTTTTGGGCACTAACACCGTACATTCCACATAATCACAAAACATAAAAACTAATATTTTTCTCTTGTGGTTGCGCTCCTCATATGGAACCAGTTTTAATTGGCTAGAAATTTTTCTCATATGTGCAAGGTTTCCAGAAAGAGTTACAATTTGTTGTACCTCTCACTCGTTGTTCTTTTTTTTTTTTTTTTTTACTAGGGTCACCGTTATATTGGTACTGTGATTATCGTTGTCGTTTTCGTTGTCATTATGTTCATTAGTATCGCTCCATATTCGACCGCAGTAACAACTCTGCGGAAACAGACCACTACACCACGAAACAGAAACGCGGTTAAATCAAATTCAAAATGAACAAATCTATGGAAAGCCGAAAACTTAGAAAATCTTAACCGTGAAAATCATACGCGTAATAAATGCTCATGATTGGCTTTTTTTTAAACTAATAAATAACAATATTCTAGATTATGCTCTTCTCTTCCCTTTTTTTATCTTTTCCATTATAATTTTCAATTATCTGTTTGCTACCTTTCTCCTTGTTCAGTTATGTTTGCCCAGTGACTTGATCACTTACCAGCACCCACACCTACTGTTGGTACCAATGCTGTACTCGCTAAAGCAGTTCCACAAACGGCTACGGCCGCCCAGAATGTGTTGTTCGTTACGTAGGAATAAGGATCAAAATTTTCATTGTAGCCGTAATTTCCAGTGCGCGGAAGACGTCCAGTTGCATAGGATGACAATGACTTTCTTAAATGTTTGGAGCTGACACCATCTCTCCACTTCCTGTACTTTTCGTTTACTCTTTCACTTTCATCGTTGAGGAATTGATCAATTCCAAGACTCACGTTCTCAAGAAATGCAAAGAAAGCTTCGTCCTCCTCGGGTCCAGAGCTACAACCCTCAATGGTGTTGCAAATCTCCTTTATCAACTGATCAATCTTCCCATCGGAGATATAAGAGTTAATCAGAACATCGAGCCTCTGTACTTCTTCACGCAAAGTATGAAGTGAATTGCGTTCACTCGTCAATGTGCTGATTTTTTCTTGAATAGGACTCTGATGGTGCACGAAAAGGTGGCTTTTCGTTTTGTCGATCATGCCTCCAAAAGTTTCCAAGTACCTCGTGAATTTTGAAGCGAACTGTTCGGCTTCCTCTATGAAAGCAACACCTTTTTGCGCTTTGACGGTTTTTGCACTCTCTGCTAATTCTCTTTCGAACCTTAGAAAATCCTCCGTTCCTTCCCTTTCCGTGACCGTCTCCTACAAAGACAATTAAACGTAAACGTCTAAATCACCGTAAAAGAAAGGAAAAACAAAATGATTGGGATCATTTATCATGTGAAATACAGCAGCATCGAAGTGTTATCATATGTTGTGAATTATGCACTGTAATTACACCACCTGTATTGCCACCGGGAGTAAGTTAGTACGGGAGTAAGTGAGTAAGTCAGCCAGGAAGTAGGAGAGGGAGGTAGGGAGGGAGGGAGGAAGAGAGTGAGTAAAAGAAAACATATTGCACATCGTAATTCAACAAATATTTTTGCTCTTGCGTGATTGGTCAAAACGCATCACGCGACCGAATATCCCCCGACTAAAACTGGGGGAACATCCTAGGATATACTCTAGATGATGTTCTCCAATTTTCAAACCTTATGTCTAATACCGAAAATTTGTACTTAAATTTGATTAAGACCAGAAACATTGTGTGAATGTTACAGAAGAAGGAACATTTTTTTTTTCGCTCATAAAATCATATCAGAAAAGTGAACATCCCACATCGTAAACGGTGAGCTGTTTGTAAACATTTTCCCTCGTGTTGACCATCCTTTGAAGAATTATAAACACAGTAACATCCATTTGTCGCTAACGTATGCTCGTCTATTTGTCCTTGGGCATGATCTGTTCCTCGAAACTCACAGTTTTTCTTCAGCTTCACTCTCGGAAAACAGTTCGCATCTCGGAACAGATAATGTCCGCGTATGGAGATCCGTGCATATTTCCGCGCCAAATGGAGGCTATGTTAATTTAACCCTACCTGTACTCCTTTGTCTATGATATGCTTCCCGTCAACGAAATAAACCTTGCTTTTACGTTCCATCTTATCCACAAATTTCGTTTCGTAGTTATTCCGTACATTTTGCCGCCTCTTTTCGACTTTTTCTTCAAGGGCTATATCCCATTTGGTAAAGACTCCAAGAGTGAGCTGATTTTTCATCTGGTTTACCATACCTGTAATCTTAAGAACGAAATCAAAAATGGTAGCGGGCAATTTTTCAATGGTTTTTTTTTCTTTTTTTTATTGTATGCAAGTCAGTTTGATTTGGTTTTCTCTCCTGCTGTTTTCACATTTTTATATTTCTTTTAGTGTGTTTGGTTTGTTTCGGTTTTATTTTAAATTGAAAATACTAATGCAATTTGATTCAAAGGAGTTTGATTTGACACGTTTTGAGAGAAGCTGACAACCTACTAGGTACGTCAATCCGTTGGTGTCTTTAATAAATTAGCAAAAGAAAATTTCAGCTGTTGTCTCCTGCCATGATTTCAAAAGAACATAGTGAATGAGCAATAAAAAGGTACCTTACCTTCAAAGAAGGTGACGTCAAATCCATCACAGCTACAATTATATCTGCCTTTTTGCAGAGATCAATGACGACTTGGTCGCAATCATCACTCTCTTCTATACCAGGTGTATCTATGAGGATGATATTTTCGGGTAGATTGCAGAGGTTGCGAGGCCAATTCACTTGTATGACACTTTCAAAGGTGATGTTGAGCTCCTTCCTTTTTTCAATATAGTCATCGTCAGTAAAAAGACTTAAAAGTTTGTCTACCTCCTCTTGGTTCCCTTTGTTAAGGAGATCCTCTCCTCTGTTCATTTCAATTACACTCCATTCTTTAGCAGGCGTAGGGCGGACTTTAAAGGTGCACATCGTGGCTGTAAGAGTATCGACAGGAAGACGTTTGACTCGAAGCAAGGCGTTTATCAAGGAAGACTTGCCACCACTTGTGCGTCCCACAAAGGCAATGTTTACGTTTTTAGACATTGCCTTTTCAAGTTCTCCTTTCAATCCATCCACCATTTCCTTAAACTCAGCCTGCACTTGCTGAGTTGTCATCGATCCATTAGGAAGGTACTCGCTGTATCTCTCGCAGTAGTCTTCATAGATCTTTTCAACAGCTTTCACGGTTGCTCTCGTTAGCCTCTCAAAATAGTTTTCCAATTCGCTGTTAATTTTCTTAAACTCTTCCCAACTCTTTGCGCTCTTCGATACAGCTGGTCCCGAGATTGCCATGGATTGATTCCTTGGAAAAGTCAATAATAAATGTCATCCCATGCAACTGTTTTAATTAAGTCATAGGTGATGATATTGAGCCTTTATCGCTTTATCGCCCCTTGCCCGGTTTTCCCGTGGGCACACTCTGAAGTCAAAAATTACCTGTCGAATTAACGCACAACGGAATTGCTCTTTTTCACATCAAAATGCAGAAAAGGCTAAAATAATTACCAGAACTGCTCAAATGAGTACAGATTACAGTGCATGAATTTGTCATGTAGGAACCGGTGTAAATTTTCCAACTCAATCGGCTTTTGGTCGTCTCAATTTGCATCCTTGAATTAATTGGGGAAAGTCAGCTTAGGTTTTCAATCGTTTCTCCTTGTATGAAAATATTTTCACCTTGCCCTATGAGTAAAATGTCAAGATTTGCATGGGAATGAACATTTACACTCTCAGCCTTTAAAAACATCTGGAACCAGTTTTGATTAAGGACAAATTTTTTGTTCTTTTGCATCGTGTGAACTTCTTAGGCGGATTTAGGGAAATTTAGCTCGGTTACAGTTCATCTGTTTTGTCCTTTATAGATTTCTTTCAAAGAACATCAGCAAGTAACACCAATGAAACGAGTCCACTGGAAGCAAAATCCGCTCTGGCCGCCCCGATCACCCTGAAATTTCACATGCATCATGGGCGATGATGTTACGTTAATTAAGTGGGTGTTCCCTATTTCAGGATCATGCACAATAAAATGGAGTGAAAGGCCGCCAATGCCGGCCCAAAGGTTTGCATCAAGGCTTTTTCAATGAACACACAAACGAAGTCGATGATTCGATTCTAAATCGTCAAAGCCAGGATTGTAAGGGAGATGCCCTCGTCAGTCTTCAAGAAATAGAATCAAGAATTCAAATCTCGTGATTCAGCAAGATTGGCCCTCCCGGTCAGGCTGATCATTTTCATGCTCCTTTTTATGACTATGGAACACCGGTGTTTTAAGAACACTTGACCACTTCTTTTTACCTGGAGCAACATCTAAATAATTTTATTTATTTCAAGCACATTTTAAGAGGGCGGCACTTAATATCTACCAAAACCGATGTAAACAATCCAATGCCCCTCTATCCAAGTTTATGAGGCAAACACAAACGTAAATTCTGAACTATTAAGAAGACAGATTACTTAGAACCATAGAAGATACTGTTAGATCTCCTTAAAAAAAACGTGATATAATCAATCAGAAATATAGTTCCACAAATGTGAGAAATGATGACGAAAGACCTACTTCATAGCTAATGCTGATCGACTGCTGGATAAAGTGTGTAAAATAACTTTGTTATTCCTGCGGTTCTTTTATCTTTACATCTTGCAAATCACACTACCGAGAAATTAGTTGAAACACTGAAGACAGGCTAATTTTTATGGCCAAATTTGCAGCAAAGACAAACGATGAGAGGAACAGCAAATGTGGTGGTCGATTGCAGTTAGGAATGCTAGTTCATCTGAAGCGAAATCATTGTACAGTTCCTTGATTTTAAAGAACACATAAAGGTTGACAATTTTAGGAATTAATCACGTCCCTTTATCCACAAAACAAATATGCAGCCAAACATGGGCCTGATGCTTTCCCGTGAGGTGTTAATTAAGCAATGGAATGAAATATTATACATAAAAGGAGGGCCATTCGTGTTCTTTTTTGTGCTTTGGAGGAGCTTTCCAATACTAGTCACCTATACAATTTTCATGTAAAATTAGGGATTCTGGATTTTGGATTATTTGCGTTGAGTGAACAGCTTGACTTTAAGAATTCTGAAGAAGGTAAAAAGCGAATGTAATTTTCCAACACCATTTCCTAATCGCATCCACTCGCACAGGCATGCTCGTATGAGATCGGCAGGGTACATACTGCCGGAAGCTTGACTTCCACAAATACGAAGTTGTATTTGTACTTGGCAAAAAAAAAACAGCACTAAATTTAATGTTAGGATGATCATAAGCTCTTTCATACCAAATGACCTCTCGGTCAAATACTTGCTCAAAAAAAAAGCATTACTGCATTTTTAAAAGTCAATCACTCATTTTAGCTCAGAATATCCTGGTCATATGATATATCATAGATATATTAGGTAACACATGGGTACGAGGACGAAATACCTGTTTTTATCCGGCTCTCTTTTGTGGATTGGTTATGGAGACGTTTTCTATATAAGGAAAAGAGGAGACAAAAAGCTTAGCAAACCCAGAAATATCTATCGTTTACTTTTCAATATGCTAAAGTATACCTTGCTGGTTTCAATCTAACTGATTTTTCCGAGAAACGAGCTATTTCGATTCAGCACCCTAGGGAATTATTGCGTGCTGACAGCTACAATTAGTTTTGGCGAAGAGCCACTATTCGGGGTCAGCATTCTCTGCTAATATAATAACTTCTGTAGATCTCTCCTATTTCAGGCATATCAGATTATTTAACAATAAACACTCGCACCCGCTTTATTTGGGATGTTACATAATATTCTTCATGAAGAAAGCAATTGCTTTCAACCGATTAACTTTCCTTTCCAACAGGAAAACACCAAGAGTTAACTTTCTTTTTCGCAATTGAGGCTGTTGAGACGCGTCAGAAAAAAAACTAATTTAGAGTACAACTTACCCAGGTTTCAAGCTTAGTGTGGTGCGACTCTAAAGTTCACTCTTTTAGCACCAAGACGACACCAAACGCCTGAGCAACTGATCTCACCGAAAATGACTTCTGACAATGAGGTAAAAGGAGGCCGAAAATTATATGTTGTCGCGATGTAAAGATAACCCAACCAATTTTTTTTCTTTGAACGACGAATTCGAAAGACGAAACCGGTAAGGTGATTAGTAATAAGAATGTAGACTGTTGTGATTATCCATTTCAGTGATAGACAAAATGGCCGCAAGCACAGGGAAACTGAAGGTCACTGAAGGAAACTGAAGTACTACTAACCAATTAATGATAGGTTACTTTATGGATAGTTTTTTTGGTGGTAAAATATTCCAAAAAGCTGTGATTATCATAGTTTCTTATTTAGTGGCCTCTGCTGTACTTATTTTCAACCTCTTGAACAGTGAATTGGTAGATATTAAGTGCCGCCCTCTTAAAATGTGCTCGAAATAAATAAAATTATTTAGATATTGCTCCAACACTGTCTGACGTTTACTTTCTGTGTGACGAATGACCCGGTGGTAAGACAACTTGAATTCATCTCAGTCAAATTAAATTTCGCCCTTTCCCGATGTTATTCTGGAGGGGGGGAGGGGGAGGGGTGCGGCTGAACCCAGGCTAAGAATGCCAGAACTTCTCAAATGTGAACGACTCAGCGCTAATTAAAATTATCATGTATGAAGCAGGTGTAAGTGTTCTTAATCAATTGGATTTCGGTTTTCTCAATTTTTAAAAAGCAGGTACATTGTACCCTTGAATTGGTTGGGGACAAAAGCCAGCTTAGGTTTTCAACACTTTTCTACTAGTCCGTTATAGTTGAAACACAGTCAAAGTCACCTCGTTAATCTATTAAACCAAACACTAGGGGAGCAGGGTTGGCGTAGTGGTGAGAGCGCTTGCCTTCCACCAACGTGTTCCGAGTTCGATTCCCGGACCAAGCGTCATAAGTGGTTTGAGTTTGTTGGTTCTCTACTCTGCTCCGAGAGGTTTTTCTCCGGGTACTCCGGTTTTCCCTTCTCCTCAAAAACCATCATCATTTGAATTTATTTCATTTAGAGTTTATTTGCATTTACACACGACCCCCAAGCTGTTCAGCTTTAAACATTATGGTGTCTAAATAAAGGTATTATTATTGCTGCAAGTTCCATCAAAAAATATTGTATTGTTTACTTAGGAGACTGATCGAGTTACAAGTTCAATCTGCGTTAGAATAATACTCTTCACGTGACAATCTATTCATTCGTAGATCATACATGCCTCATCAGTGCATTAATACTTGGCCAGGACTTGAAAATTATCGAATTGTTTATGCATGGGATAATTTTTTCGAAACAAATATCTGTTTACCGTTGCTGGAAGGATTTATACTTTTCGACCATTTCTGTACTGCCGCGAACAATAATCTGGCTGAACCGACTTCCAGTTTTTCGACATTACGTATCACTTCCACACAGAGTGATCAGTGTTGCTTTGAACATTTTAAAGAAAAAGTTCACTGGTGTACTTCGGGCCCATAACTCGAATTTTCTATAAACTTAACCAGCACCCATTTATTGTACTTTTATGAACCAAAACTATCCTCAAACGAAAAAAACAAATAAAAAAAAGGAAGAAAAGATGCGTACGTTGTCACAATTTTTCTCCCCCTAAATTCAATACACAAAGAACTTGAAGTACGATAGCTTCATTTTCTATTATCAAACCAGACGTCTTCCTTAGGTGTTACTTGACAAATAGTTAAGATTTTAGGGGTTATTTGCTGAACACACAAATAAACTTAAGTCTGTGATTCGATTCTAAATCCCTTCTATGACTATGAAACACTGGTGTTTTAGGAACAAATGAACACTTCATCGTGCCAAAGGCAGTATTATGAGGTGAGTGATATTTTACCTTTCCAGACACTTAAAGAGGACAGCACTGAATATTTACTAAGACCAATACGAACAATTTAATGGACTTCTATCCTCAAAGTTTGTAAGGCAGATATATAAATGCAAATTCCGAAACTATTGAAAGAAAGATCACTTTTAACCACAAAATATACTGTTAATTCTCCTTAAAAGTGTGATGTAAATCTTTCAGAAATAAAGCTCGATAAATGTGAGGAATGATAATTTACTCCGGAACCCCCCTCATAGCCAGTGACGAAAATTGTACCATAATAAGATGCTGCTGTTATTCTTGAGGTTCTTTCAAAACGATATCTTCACATTTTGCATTTCGCATTACACACTACGGATAAGTCACTTGAATCACCGACGATAGGCTAGTTATCGCAACGTTCCGACTTTTGCAAGAAGGATAAATGATGACATGCGCGAACCTAAGCCGATGCCATCTAAGAGAGCTAACTCCTTTGAGGCAAGAAAATTGTGCAGTTCCTCGGTTTTAAATAACATCTTACGCTCCACATTTCTAGGAATTAATCAAGCATGCACAAAGCAATTTTTCAACAGAAAAGGGAATTCCCTGCACGTGAACTTTTGATTAAGGAACAGAGTGAAACAGAAGTTCCATTCATGTCCATGTCTATGCTTGGGAGGAACTCTCCAACACTGATCATTGACCCAATTTTCATGCAAAATAATTGAAATTTTGAATTCAATTAATTCAGTAAACAAGATGAAATACGAATTCTGAAGATGGCAAAAGGAGAGTGTTACTTTCGAATTCCCTCTCCCAATAGCATCCACTCAAACAGACGCAAATAGGCACGCTCGTATGGCATCGGCAGAGCATCTGCCGCCGGCGGTTTGACTTTGAGAAGTGCGAATGTGCAACTCTTTTATTCTTGTCTTAATAATTAGGCTAAAAGCTCATACACCAGCACTGAATTTTGACTTCAGATGATTTCAAGCTCTTTAGTAACGAAACGATCTGTCGGTCAATTTTTTGCTCAAAATGCAGGAAAACATCACTGTATTTTCAAAACTTGGTCCTATCATAGTTAATAGAGGGGACCTACTAACTATGGTCCTATCAATAACATATTGCGGCTATATCCACTTTACTAACTATGGTCATATAAATAACATATTGCGGCTCTCTTAATGTTAAACAACGCATGAGGAAGAGGAAGGAATACCTGATTTTATCCGGCTCTACTTTATGGAGTGGTAATGAAGGCTTTTCTGTATAAGGAAAGAGGAAACAAACGAAATGATCTCGCGGTCAATTTTTTGCTCAAAACAAAACTGTCACTGTATTTTCAACGCTTAGTCCTATAAATAACATCTGTAGCTCTCTTAATGTTAAACAACGCATAAACAAGAGGAAGAAATACCTAACTTTAGCCGGCTGTACTTTGTGGATTGTAAAAAAGGCTTTTCTGTATAAGGAAAGACGAAACAAACATCTCAGCAAACCCAGAAAATCTGATTGACCGGTTTTCAAGGTATCGTCATCACAAGCTTACATAGATGTTTCCTTGCCGGTTTCAAGCTAACAGATTTTTCCGAGAAACTAGCTACTCCAGGGTCTTAGGGAGCTTTTGTGTGCTAACAGAACTAGACGCATATCTGCGTGAACTCGGGCTTTCAATATTGCACATCTGCAGTTATCTTTAGGGAAATGCCAGATTGTCATTGTTACTGTCGTCACGCAGTTTCATCATTGCCGGTCGCGAATAAGCCAACTTGTGTTTATTTTTGTCTGTTGGAGTGTAATGAATGTTGTTATGGTACTAGACAACAATCAAAGTAGTATTTTACCATATAGGAGTAGGTTGCGGCAGATGCCGAAGGTTGAAATTCAAGGACTTTTCAATGACTTTGAAGGCCCAGTTTTAGAAAATTGAAGGACCACTTTTGAAAAGGTTTGTTTAGCAATTTTAAAAGGATTTAATATTATTTCTCAGCTTTTCCATGAAAGTACTGAAATTTTCAACTTGCAAATTGCCAAAGAAAAAGCATCGCTGAAATCAAGCCTTAAATGCAAGTACTTTCAAGGCCCCGCATTTTAATTTTTAGATTCACGCATTTCAAGGACTTTCAAGGCTTTTCGAACCCAGAGTAGGTAATGTATTTGTATTTAACACCACGGAGAAGGGAATTTTTTTATCTATTATTGGTACCAAGACATAGTTTGTTGCCCAATAATCACCCAAGAGGAGTTGTCAGAAATCAGTAGATTGAAGCAAGATTACTGTTCATTAGTTTATATTGTTCTTAATAGAAAAATGTCTGAATATTGAATACTGCTGATGGCCTCAACAAGAGAAGCAGTGCTATTTACAGTTTTAGTATATTCAATTAGAGGCAGGTTTAAAAATACATGTCACAAAAATCTGAAAACCACATCAAAACCCTGTGTGTTCAACTATTATTTCTTACAAGATTTTCGAGATATATTTTCTGTCAACTGAATCAGACAATATTCCTTCACTGTAAACACTTTTAAGATCTAAACTTACTTCAGTTCCACAAACATCAGTTTTTGGCAAATCAACTGACAGTCAATACTTGTTCAAAGATAAATTTTCATAATCTTTTACCATACTGAATAACATTAGACAAGGTGTTTGAATTCCAATAACTAGATGATTTTATTACACAGTAGCAGAGTGAATAAACAGCCACAGCACAATTCGCATCGAGCTTTCTGGTTTCACATGCATGACAATGAAAATGAGCACTATTTTGAACTTTATCAATTTTAACCCCTTTCAACTCAAATATATCACTGTTATGTA